>NW_006923234.1:56615-58542 GCF_000298275.1 Orycteropus afer afer | reverse complement strand
AATAGAAAAGAAGGGGAAAGGGAAATGGTAATGAGAGAGAGGAAGTGGGACAATACTGTTACATTGGGGATTGTAAGCAATGTCTCAAATAAAATGGATGAACTGTTGAGTGGAAAACCAATTTGCTCTTTAAACTTTCACTGAAATCACAATAAGAAGCTTTAATAAACTAAAACTAAAACTAAAAGCAAATAATATTATAAAATTAAAAATTATCTCTAATTAGAATACACAAGGATAATAAATAAATAAATATATGATAACTATATTATATGTAGGTATTAACCCTGTGTGTCTTACTTAAACCAAAAAATAAAAATAAATAAAACCTATTGCTATGGAGGACACTACAGGACAGAGTAGAGTTCCTCCATAGCATTTCTAAGGCTATAAATATTTATGAAACAGACTGTCTCATCTTTCTCCTACAAAGCAGCTGGTGGTTTCAAACTGTTCACCTTTTGGCTAGTAACTGAATTCTTTGAATGCTTTAACTACTATGCACTAGACATCTCATGGATTCCTAGCAACCCCTCTTTGGGTTTCTGAGATGGTATCTCTATGGAAGTACATTGCCCAGTCTTCCTTCTGAAGAGTGACTGGTGGGTTTGAACCACCAGCCTTCTGGTTAGCAGTCAAATGCCTTAGGCACTATACCACCAGAGCTCCTGATTTAATTATATATATATGTGTGTGTGTGTGTGTGTGTGAGTGTGTGTGTGTGTATACACATATCTATGTCTATATATATGTCACTATACATACAGTACATATTGTTTTATAATGCACTACTCAAAATTATCATAAGTATTTTTCATGCTAGTAAAGTATTTATACATCAACTTTCAAAGAGTATTTTTGATAATTTATTATATCAATGTTTTCAATTTTCCCTATTATACAATAACCATAATTTTAGCTAAAAATTGGTGCATAAATGATTACTTATTTAAGATGTATCATTATAAGAATACACTTTAAAAACTTTCTGTTCATTGTAGCAAAACTCATCTCACTAAATTGATGTATGTAAATACCCATTCTACACCTCTCCCTTTCTTGGCAAGAGAGTTTGTCACACTTTTTATCTTTATTTATTCTTATTTGCTGCATGAAATTTTTCTTGATAGATGTTTCATTGCATTTAGTGATTATCAATGGGTGGGCCATTTTATTCTTTAATGAATTAGCCATTTGTTTGTTTTTTTTTTCTCCCTCAATTGACTATCTATGTCCTTCGATCATTATTCTGTTGGATCCTCTGTATTATTACGTATTTAGAACATTTTATTATTTAGGCATGATTATTTTTCACAGCTATTCCACTAACATTTTAGTTTACTCTTTGTCTTTTAATTTTACTTTTATCGAATTTTCCATAAAATTTTTAAAAATATTTTAATGAATTCAGATTCTATAATTTTCCAAAATGGTTTTTGCTTTCTTACCCACCATAAAAAACATGTGTCCACCAGTGCATTTTCATTATTAAAAACAACAAAAAAAGAATCATAAAAGGGCTTATAAATTAATAAATTCAGTTTTAAACAGAACTTTGAAAACAACGGTAGCTATGGGGATATTGAGTGAGTTCTTAATAGTGAAAGTTGAAGAGATCAGATCTTCAAATGCCACCTTTATTGGGAATGCCAGTGTTGGCTGGGGTGGTTGTGAAGTATGCCATTTCTATGGTAATCAAAGCCTTATGCTAAAGGAAGTGAAATTTCCTGGTAGAAATTATAAGTACCAGGTAAATGTTCAATGAAGATAAGGATGAGGTTTTCAGCATACCTCTGAAATTACTTCACAAAATTTCCAAATATTTCTTGTAGCTGGTATTTTGCCTAGTACCAGACTACACTAGAAAGCCAAACCCACTGCCATTGAGTTGATTCAAATTCATAGCGACTCTTTAGGACCTAATCGG
>NW_006923234.1:55069-56339 GCF_000298275.1 Orycteropus afer afer | reverse complement strand
GATGGCACATAACAACAACAACAACAACAACCAGAGCTTCTTGTATCAGACTAAAGAGCCTTATAAATAGACTAATCTCTCTTGCATGTCCCTTGTAATTAGCCATATCTTATCTTAAATCTCATAAAATAAGCCAAGCCTTACTATAAGGAATTACCAGAGAAAGATGTTACATCATATAAATGATAGAACCACTGATCAGAGGGCACTCTAAGACATTCAAAGTAAGACTCAAACCAATTAACTCATGATAATATTTTTTAAAAATTTGTTTTATTATGCATTTGTTGTTGTGTGCTGTTGAGTCAGACCCTACTCATAGCGACCCCTCCTTGGGTTTCCAAGGTGGTATCACTATGGAAGTGTATTGCCCAACTTTCCTTCCAAGGAGTGGCTGGTGGGTTTGAACCATCAGCCTTCTGGTTAGCAGTCAAATGCCTGAGGCACTATGCTACCATTTAGTTACTGCATATTTTAAAGTAAGAAAATTGAAATGATAAACCCTCAGATAATTAATTTTTTTAATTTTTGGTAATTTGGATGAAGGTTTACAGAGCAAATTAATTTTCCATTCCACTATTCATACATATTTTGCTTCATGTCCTTGATTTTAACCCTACAATGTAACATCGATCATGCCTTTTCCTCCCTTTGTTTCCAGTTTATATTCCTCTTTTTTTTTTTCCTTGCCCTTCCTGACTTCTGAACTTTGTCCTTGGGCAAACGCTGCCCTCTTGGTCTCCAGTGGCTGATCGTTCTAAGGAGTGTGTACCTCCCTAGTGTTACTGTTCACCTTACATACCTGTCTATTATTTGGCTGAATTATGAGGCATAGGGGTGAGTACAATTCCAGATCTGAAGGGTAATTAAGGGAATCCCATAGTCTCAGTGATTCTGCAGTCTCTATCCAACCACTAATCCTGATCCTTTTTTTTTTTTTTTTTTTTTTAATATTTTTGAGCTTTGTTCCACATTTTTCTCCCATTCAACTTAGGACCTTTTAATGAGATCTCTGGTAGTGTAGTACCTAAGGCACTTGACTGCTAACCAGAAGGCTGGCTGTTCAAACCCATCAGCCACTCTCGGAAGAAAGGTTGAGCAATCTACTTCCATAGTGATACTGCCTCAGAACACCAAGGAGGGGTTGCTATGAGTTGGGTCCGACTCCATGGCACATAACAACAACAAATGAGATCTCTTTCAGAGTTTCAGTTAGTGATATTCAGGTGGTATGATTGGATGCATACATGTTCATGCAAACTGAATAGAT
>NW_006923234.1:52142-54534 GCF_000298275.1 Orycteropus afer afer | reverse complement strand
AAGCCTCACAAACAGTTTGCTTATAAAACTCAAAAAATAGTTTCCAAATTAATGAATAGATTCATAAATAGCAATATGGATGATTACATGCATACATAAATGAATACAATGAAGGTTTAATAGGCAGGATAATAATTGATTGATGAAATATAAACTGTTTTATTATCATTCTGTCCTTGTTGATAAAACCCATTGACCAAGAGTCAGTTCTCAAGTGACCTTTAAGACTAAGTAGAGCTACCCCATAGGGTTTTCAAAGCTATAATCTTTACACAAGCAGACTGCTTTAGCTTTCCCCCATGCAGTGATTGGTGGTTTCCAACTATTACCCATTCGGTTAGCAGCTGAGCTCTTAACCACTGTGCCACCAGGACTCCTTCTTTTGTTATAGACAAAAGAACCCAATCCAAACTGTAAGTGAATCATAAGTGACTCATTGGCATTTTTGATTAACAGAACATGAAAAATTTCAAAAATTCACTCCACATTCTATTATCTTGTAACTATGACTATGCTAAAGCATAACTGGTTAAATGGAAGGAAAGAAGGGAGGGAAGGAGGGAGTGAGTAAGGAAAGAAAGAAACAAGGGATTCTGAAAGGCATTTCAAACATTAAGTTTCTTCCATAATTATCCTAATTTAATGAGCATTGCTAAAATCCTCCAACCACTATGAAAAAACCTGCCATTTGAGTCATTTTTAACACTCCTCAGTAGAGTTTTTCTATCTCATGGCTTGGAAATAACATAAATAAATATAGCTATTTACTTATGAATCCATTTTAAGTTGATATTTTTGAATACAATAAACCAAAATATATTGCCTGATATGAATTTGGGTGGCATTTTATAAAGAATAAGAAACAATAGAATATTTAAAAATGAACAGAATTTTTGGATCACTCGGTACTAAAAATCCTAAGGTAGACACAGATGCTGGGGGTACGTAAGTAGGGACTAGAAATCAAACCATAATTTAAATCTCTTTCATTGACTAATTTTGATTTAATCTATACACTTTATATCTTTTCAACTTAGTAGGTATTTTATAGAAAATAATATGGGTCCTGCTGTCCCAAAATTACTATAGAAGGAAAAGGAACAAAAAATAAATTCTTAAAGGGGGAAAAATATATTAACAAAAAGCAAGTAGAAAGGCATGTGCGAAAGAGCAGATGGACTATCAAACTTGTCCAGACTTCCCTTTTTTTGAAAGGTAAAGAGGTTAGGTTTAGATATTGTGTACTGACTCTTTCTGAATATTGAATTGTGGATACTTCACTTATTAACTAGATGAGGTACAAATAACATAGCCTTTACACAAATAACAAGGGACATTTGAAAATATGGAGCCTAAAATAATCTCTGTAATTAACTGTAAGAATCGTGCCCACCCACTAAAAAAACCCAATCTCACTGCCAACTGATCCCAACTCATAGTGACCCCTACAGAGTTTCCAAGACTACGAAGTAGATTGTTTTCACCTTTTTCCCATAGAGGAGCTGGTGGATTTGAGCTGTTGACCTTCTAGTTAATAGCCAATTGTCTTACCCACCACACCACCAGAGCTCCTTATAAGAATGCTATACTGCACTATGAATGTTGGTAAAGTATCCATCAATAATTTTTTTTTATTAGAGTAACAAAAAAATCCATTAAAATAATTGATAAAAACTAAGTAGGATGCTTTTCTTTATTTCATTCATTAACTTTTCCACTTTGAAAATCCTTAGTGTATGCAGTTACTTAGAGATGACATTATGTATGTGTGTGGGTATATATATATAAAATGCTAGATTCATTCATTCATTCCCAAAAGATAGTGTCAATAAAAACATTTTGTCACATAAAAAACTAGAAGCTATTAAATATAGACTGTAATTGCATTGTTTTAAGTATTTCTAGAATAGTTGTATGAGATATTAATAGTCACCATTCTTGTGTCCTCATTATGTGCAAGCAATTCTACAAAAATATCGCACAATTATACATGTATGTATATATATGCATATATATGTATATATAGACACACACACAAATATATACAGAAATATATGTAAAGATATTAGAGATATACATAAAGGTGTACAGAAGTACATATAAATATATATCAAATATATGCTTCTATACATATATAATTAGAATATGTACAGCTAGATAATACACACACACATATACAGAAGTATATGTAAAGATACATATGACTATTCCTTGGGTTTCCAAGGTGGTATCTATATGCAAGTAGATTGCTCAATCTTCCTTCTGAGGAGTGGCTGGTGGGTTTGAACCACCAGGCTTCTGGTTAGCAGTTTAATGCCTTAGGCACTACTCCAACAGAAACTCCCAAGATTCATACAAGTCTATATAAAGGTACAGAGAAGTGCATATAAAT
>NW_006923234.1:45876-51502 GCF_000298275.1 Orycteropus afer afer | reverse complement strand
CTGACATCCACAGTGGAACCACATTCTGTGTCATATAACAAGAGAATAAACTCAGAGAGCACAGCGGCTGAGTCTGCAGAAGACGACGATGTACTTTGTGGGCGTGGGTTTAAGGTCACAGAAAGAATTAGCTGATCTCAGGATATCAAGAGGGAGTTCATGCAGGGTGAGACAAATTCAATCTCATTCACAGAATATTAAAAGAAAAGGAGAATTATATTAAAATGTAGTCTGCAGAGAGCATTTGAAGTGACAGAACTATTAAAACTTACGTGAGTCATTGCTGGGCTGCCATCTAGATTTACTGAAAGAATTAGCATTTGTCTCCTCTTCCGTTTCAGGAATTCCTCTGGAATAACCTGAGGTATTGTGACATTAGAAATGTGTTCTCCTCATACTGCTTGCGCTATGCCTCACTTGTTCTTTACATACTTTATTTAAGAGGAGGTGGTGATGAAAATGGCTTTGTCCTTAAAAGGTGATTTTGTCCCACTGGGAGTGTTAATAATCAGTTTGTCCCTATCACAGACTAGTAGTATTATTTCTACTTAGGGATTCAAATTCCTAACAGTCATACTGCCCACCGATCTATAGCCTCTTATACTTAGTGTGCTATTAATTTTTTATGAATATTTTCTCACAGGAAAGGTTTCTGAGCATGTTTAAGAGTCATAATTGAATTCTCATACAGTAGTTTTTATTCTTTGTGCTGCAGGCTCTGTGAAATAGATATTGTTTTAAGCAACATTCTGATTGCTGTAGTAATCTGGCACCAGTTGCCATCAAGTGAACTCCAACTCATGGCAACCCTGTGTGTATCAGAGTGGAACTGTAGTTCCGAGGGTTTTAAACCACTCATTTCTTGGTAGATTCCCAGGGCTTTCTTCTAAGGCACCGTAGATGTACTATAGCCACCAACCATTTAGTCAGCATCATCCAGGGACTGCTGCTGTAATAATGTACATACGTCAAAACTACAAATCAGAGGGACAAAAGAGAATATATATTATTTTTCTGTATGCTTCAATGAAATTTAATTCATTAATTTTAAAGAATTAAGTTACTACTATATATAATAGGAGTTCTGATAGCATAATGCCTAAGGCATTTGACTGTTAAACAGAATGCTAGGGGTTCAAAGCCACCAGCCACTCCCCAGAAAGAAAGTTGGGCAATCTACTTCCATAGTAGCTACTTCCATAGCTAGAGCCTATGCCATTGGTATTTCAAATACCAGCAAGGTCATCCAGGGGAGACAGGATTCAGGGAAGCTTCCAGACTAAGATACACTGGGAAGATAGAAGGGGCCATCCACTTCTCAAAAAATTAGCCAATGAAAACCTTAAGAATAACAGTGAAACACTGTCTGATACATTTTTTCATACATAATAGTAATTTGCAAAGGATAATGAAAATGTAGATTTCTTATAAAAAGTCAAAACAGTGATTTTATACTTGTTGAGAGCTTTGAAAAGTAGGTATTGTTACTTCTATTTTATTGAGTGGTGTCTTAGGCTGTGTTCTGTACATAGAAAAAACAGCAAAATTTTTACATGTATATAGATAGACAGATATAAAAAAATTTGTCTCATAGAAATGGCTCAGAATGTTGTAAAGCTTGCAGGTCCCGAAGTCATGGGTCAGATGCCAGGATGGAGGCTTCTCCTGTCTCACATAGTAGCAGAAATTGATGAACCCATGATTGGCAGGTCAGATGGCAAGCTGCTACATCACAGACTCCGGAGGCTGACAAATTCAAGGTTGGCAGGTAACATGGCAGGCTGCTGGCTCACAGGTTGCATAGTCTATAATGAATCCCAAGGTCAGCACTCAATGTGGCAGTCCATTGGCTCAAGTCCAAAGAAACAGAGGTCTAATGATGATGAGCCACATGCAGAATCCAGATTGAGCAAATGTCAGAGAGCTGTTCCAGAACATCCGTGTATATTGGAAGAAGACCATAGCCCTAAGTAAATTCCCTTTCCACACCATGGAGGTAGTTACATTAGAGCAGATCACAGCATGGGAGATGACTACATTATAACTGCTGAACCACTGAGAATTATGGCCCAAACCAGTTAACACACAACCTTAACTATCACAAGGGGTATAGATTAGATGGCAGGACCTAGAGATCAGTAAAAATATACAGAGTAAACGCATATATTTAGCAGTGCTGTTGAATAAATCTTCTGTTAAAGTACACAGATATCCATTTTTGTGTGTAGTCATTGAACCAACAATTTTGAGTTGAAACTCTGAACTTCAATTTAATACACTGCATCAAAGAACTATTAATTATGGGCTCATGTTTTCTTGTTTTTACATAGTTAATTATGCTACATTTACATGATTATGTACATGAATCTATTTGGTTTCTGAGTTTAGTAATGAGTTCACCAAAGCTATGACTATTTTTCTGAAGTTAATATCATTTATAGTGAGAATTCATATTTTAAGAAAAACAATCCCTATATATACAAGAAGGAGCTCTGGTAGCATAGTGGTTAAAGCACTTGACTGCTAACCAGAAGGTTGGCAGTTCAGACCCACCAGCCACTCCTCGGAAGGAAGGTTGGGCGATCCTACTTCCGTAGTGATTCTGCCTCGGAAACCCAAGGAGGGGTCGCTATGAGTCGGAGCCGACTCGACGGCACATAACAACAACAACAACAACATATACACAAGAATTATCTCAGTCTATTTAATTTCTTAGTTCATATATAAATATTTTGCTAAGAAAAGAACTCAATGGGTACCTTTATTATGGTTCCCATTATCACAAGGGATCAAGAAATTGTTAGGAACTTACTTTTTGCCTCCTCAGTTTCTTCATTGCTGATACTACTTCCTTGTTCCTTAATGTGTAAATGATGGGGTTTAAGAAGGGGGTAAAAATAGTATAGAATATTGAGAGTATCTTATCCCCTATGGAGTTGTGGAAAGGCCAGGCATAGATGAAGACGCTGGGCCCAAAGAAGAGAATCACCACAGTGATATGGGCAGTGAGGGTGGCCCGCGCCTTGGCCATGCCTTCTGATGATTGGCGTCGCACAGTGACCAGGATGATTGTGTAGGAGATGAACAACAGCACAAAGCAGCATGTACCAAGTATATCAGTGTTTAAACGAATCAGTATCTCAAGGATATAAGTATCAGTGCAGGCAAGTTTAATCACCAGGGGAGGGTCACAGAAAAAGCTGTCTACATTATTTGGGCCACAGAATGGAAGATTTGCTATGAAGACTAGCTGGCTTGCTGAGTGCAAAAATGCAATAAGCCAGGAGCCCACCACAAAAACTGTGCATTTCCGTATACTCATGATGGCGGTATAATGTAGGGGTCGACATATGGCTACATACCTGTCATATGCCATGGCCACAAGGAGCGTCATTTCTCCACCACCAAAAATATGAACAAAGAATATCTGGGCCATGCAACCCTCAAAAGAAATGGTGCTATGCTCCACAAGGAAGTCAAATATCATTTTGGGAGTGGCAAAAGTGGATAGACAGGCATCAATGAGGGAGAGGTTGCTGAGCAGGAAGTACATCGGGGTGTGGAGCGCAGGTTCACAGAGGACTATGAGCACAATGAGGAGGTTTCCCAGCAAAATGGATGAATAGAAAAATGTGAAAAACACAAAATAGAAAAGTTGTAGCTCTCGAGGACCTGAAAGACCGTGCAACGCAAATTCAGTCACTCTTGAGTTGTTTCCTTGGCCCATGTTTTAAAATTTCCTATTTTAGATCAGAAAATTTCCTGTAAAGTGAAATGGAAATTACATCATAGGATTGTGGGAGTAAGCAAGCAACAACTAGCCTGGCATCCAATCTAACTCTGTATACTTATATGCTTTAGATCTTCACAAGGCTGTTGATTTATTCTTTTGAGTATAGTCGGACTAAATGGTCCTTATAGGACATAGTAAAATTGCCCTATAAGTTTTAATAGTCAATAACCATTGCAAATGCCAACTGCTAGGTGTTTTCTCCTGTGGAATCACTGGTAGGTTCAAATCACTGACCTTTCAGTTAGCTGGCCAGTGTTTAATCAGCTCCATTTTTGCTGCTTTAGATGCTCATAAGGACGCAAACTAATATTGTTTGCAATCATAGCATTTGACGTGACTGTATATCCCATGACTTTCATCTCTGCTGTAGTATGAAAGCTTAATTCTAGAAATATATGTTTTATACCTTAATTCCACATGTTTGAGGAGTTCTGGTGACATAGTGCCTTAGGTGTTTGACTGCTAACCAGAAGGTTGGTGGTTCAAACACACCAGCCACTCCATGGAAGGAAAACTGGGCAATCTATGTCCCTAAAGATTTACCTCTTTGGAAACCCAATGGGGGTTGCTATGGGCCAAGATTGACTTGATATTTTTTGTTTCCACCTCTTTAAAATTCCTAATAAATTAATTAAATTCCTAATAAATTCCTAATAAATAAATAAATAAAATATATTCTTAATAAATAAAATTCCTAATAAATAGGACAATGAAACTCTAGACTGCTATCGAAGTTGGAAATGGTTTCTCTTATAATTCCTAGCAGAGTAACCTTGGGCAAATTCTTTAAGCTCTCTTTGCCTCAGTCTTTGCATATGTAAATTGGGGGAATAATGATAGATGCCTCATGAGATTGTTGTAAGAATTAAGTGTTATAAAAAGTGAAAGATTGAAAATAGTGCTTGGTCTATAGGACCAGTTCAATAGATATTACGTACTATGCCTTTTCTTCATCTATGATAAAAATATTTCTGTATGAAGTTTTATATGGTAGGTGTGAATCTTATTTAATAAAACAAGATATTTCATACACTTCAGTGACAGCTATTTTTATTCAATCTTTTAGTTAATATCATAGTATCATATCTCCATATTTTTATTAAAAATTCTTAATTTACATGATTTGTAAAGTCATGATGGTCATTCTACCAAGTAATTCTAAATTTAAGTGAATTTCATACGGGATCCTCAGTAGGAAGTACAAAAATTATAAATATTTACTAATAGGATGAATGGTCTCTATGATTTACATAAACACATTTTATATTTCTGAGGGAAATTTTTGATTTTTCAGAGAACATTTTTCATAGATTGTGTTCAATAAACAAAAATGTATTTTTAGTTTCATGTAGATAAAAAGAAGTGCTTTTATTTTACAGGCTAATGATTATAACTGTGCCTTTTTGGAGAAAACTCTAGAAAAATTTGCTTCTTACAAACCTCAGATTTATGTCAAAGAAGTGAAAGCAGTTCTGTTTGGTAAATTTTCAAGTTGTACTTAATATGAAAATTAAATTACTAAGATCATTTAGTGGAAACTAAACAGGATGCAAGAATAAATAATACATGCATTCAACAATATAAGCACCTTACCTTTAGAAATATGATCTTCAAATTTTTTTCATTGCACTCCTCCAATAGCAGAAAGGTTATGATCAGGTATATTCATTTGCCTACAAAGTATATACATATATTACTACACTAAAATATTACATACAATATAGAATAGAATTAAGTTAAAATAGAACATTTCATAAATATCAAGAAAACTATTAATATATTTCTGACATTCCAATGACTCACCAGCTGGGAAACATATATGAACCCAATGTC
>NW_006923234.1:43044-45776 GCF_000298275.1 Orycteropus afer afer | reverse complement strand
TATTTTAGATCAGAAAATTTCCTGTAAAGTGAAATGGAAATTACATCATAGGATTGTGGGAGTAAGCAAGCAACAACTAGCCTGGCATCCAATCTAACTCTGTATACTTATATGCTTTAGATCTTCACAAGGCTGTTGATTTATTCTTTTGAGTATAGTCGGACTAAATGGTCCTTATAGGACATAGTAAAATTGCCCTATAAGTTTTAATAGTCAATAACCATTGCAAATGCCAACTGCTAGGTGTTTTCTCCTGTGGAATCACTGGTAGGTTCAAATCACTGACCTTTCAGTTAGCTGGCCAGTGTTTAATCAGCTCCATTTTTGCTGCTTTAGATGCTCATAAGGACGCAAACTAATATTGTTTGCAATCATAGCATTTGACGTGACTGTATATCCCATGACTTTCATCTCTGCTGTAGTATGAAAGCTTAATTCTAGAAATATATGTTTTATACCTTAATTCCACATGTTTGAGGAGTTCTGGTGACATAGTGCCTTAGGTGTTTGACTGCTAACCAGAAGGTTGGTGGTTCAAACACACCAGCCACTCCATGGAAGGAAAACTGGGCAATCTATGTCCCTAAAGATTTACCTCTTTGGAAACCCAATGGGGGTTGCTATGGGCCAAGATTGACTTGATATTTTTTGTTTCCACCTCTTTAAAATTCCTAATAAATTAATTAAATTCCTAATAAATTCCTAATAAATAAATAAATAAAATATATTCTTAATAAATAAAATTCCTAATAAATAGGACAATGAAACTCTAGACTGCTATCGAAGTTGGAAATGGTTTCTCTTATAATTCCTAGCAGAGTAACCTTGGGCAAATTCTTTAAGCTCTCTTTGCCTCAGTCTTTGCATATGTAAATTGGGGGAATAATGATAGATGCCTCATGAGATTGTTGTAAGAATTAAGTGTTATAAAAAGTGAAAGATTGAAAATAGTGCTTGGTCTATAGGACCAGTTCAATAGATATTACGTACTATGCCTTTTCTTCATCTATGATAAAAATATTTCTGTATGAAGTTTTATATGGTAGGTGTGAATCTTATTTAATAAAACAAGATATTTCATACACTTCAGTGACAGCTATTTTTATTCAATCTTTTAGTTAATATCATAGTATCATATCTCCATATTTTTATTAAAAATTCTTAATTTACATGATTTGTAAAGTCATGATGGTCATTCTACCAAGTAATTCTAAATTTAAGTGAATTTCATACGGGATCCTCAGTAGGAAGTACAAAAATTATAAATATTTACTAATAGGATGAATGGTCTCTATGATTTACATAAACACATTTTATATTTCTGAGGGAAATTTTTGATTTTTCAGAGAACATTTTTCATAGATTGTGTTCAATAAACAAAAATGTATTTTTAGTTTCATGTAGATAAAAAGAAGTGCTTTTATTTTACAGGCTAATGATTATAACTGTGCCTTTTTGGAGAAAACTCTAGAAAAATTTGCTTCTTACAAACCTCAGATTTATGTCAAAGAAGTGAAAGCAGTTCTGTTTGGTAAATTTTCAAGTTGTACTTAATATGAAAATTAAATTACTAAGATCATTTAGTGGAAACTAAACAGGATGCAAGAATAAATAATACATGCATTCAACAATATAAGCACCTTACCTTTAGAAATATGATCTTCAAATTTTTTTCATTGCACTCCTCCAATAGCAGAAAGGTTATGATCAGGTATATTCATTTGCCTACAAAGTATATACATATATTACTACACTAAAATATTACATACAATATAGAATAGAATTAAGTTAAAATAGAACATTTCATAAATATCAAGAAAACTATTAATATATTTCTGACATTCCAATGACTCACCAGCTGGGAAACATATATGAACCCAATGTCAGATTCTATTGATGAAGAAATGGAAGTGACTCATTTTCTGGAGAGATATTTCAAAGGAGAACTTGAATTGGGAAAGAGGTAAGTTATTGCATGTAGCACTTTGTTTCTGAAAGAGAAGACAAGAAGTCACCGTGGTGCAGCGAAATGCTTTCCGTAGGTGCCAGGGAAGCACCTGACTACTAGCTGAAAGGTCAGCAGTTTGAACCCACCTAGAAGCTCCTCAGAAGACAGGCCTGAAGATCGGCTTCCAAAAGGTCATGACCCTGGAAGCCCTATGGAACAGTTCTACTCTGCACACATGGGGTTTCCATGAGTGGGAACTGATTCAACAGCAAACAACAGCAACAAAAATTCTTCTTCACTTTGGGCAAAATTGTCAAGATGAAAAAGTCTATCTTTAGTTCCTTCTGTCTCTACCTTGCTTTGTTGAAGTCAGATAATTTCTCCCCTTTTATCTGTTCCATTTTTTAATTCCAAGGTCATCATTCCTTTCTCCAGACACCTAGTAATACCTGCAGTCAGACAAAGTAAACATTGTAACCTGTCCAGAGTTCTGTTTCTTTACTTGGAATTAAAGAAAAGTATAATTTTCTAAAATCACCACCATAAAGGTCTCTTTTTACTGTGACGACAAGTGTCTATGTACATAGAAAACGTTTTACAGACCTAGCCAGTGTTAACAGTGGTTATCTCTGGGTGAGAATCATTTTATTCTTTATACATTGCATTTTCTGACATATTTGTTTTTCTACAAAGACCATGTATTATCTTTTTAATCAAGGAGCACTTCTGGTGCTGCGGTTAAGCATTTGGTTGCCAACTGAAAGTTTGGAAGTTTGAACCCACC
>NW_006923234.1:40951-42801 GCF_000298275.1 Orycteropus afer afer | reverse complement strand
AGTAGTCAAATGCCTTAGGCACTATGCCACCAGAGCTCCACATCTTATAAGGGTCACCTTATAAGGGTCAACTCAAGGGCACACATCTGCAATATCTTTTCATCAGAAAAAAATATAAACAAAACAGTAAATCTCTTTTGAATTGATAATTTTCTTTTTTCAATTTAGAAATATCAAATAAGAATAGGAAAGAAGGACAAAGGGAAATGGTAATGAGAGAGAGGAAGTGGGATGAGTGCTGTTACAATGGGTGATTACAAGCAATGTGTCAAATAAATGTTCAGTGAAAACCAATTTTCTCTTTGAACTTTCACTGAAATCACAATAAAAAGCTTTAATAAACTGAAACAAAAACAAAACAAAAATCAATAACTAATATTATAAAATTAAAAATCATCTCTAATTAGTATACACAGGGATTATATATATATATATATATATATACTTATTATCCCTATGTGTCCTAATAAAACCAAAAAAAGAAAAAAAAAAAAAATACCTATTGCCATGGAGGACACTATGGGACAGAGTAGAGTTGCCCCATAGCATCTCTAAGGCTATAAATCTTTATGGAAACAGACTGCCTCATTTGTCTCCTGCAAAGCAGCTGGTGGTTTCAAACAGCTCACCTTTTGGTTAGGAAGAGCTGAATGCTTTAACCACTATGCCACCAGAGATCCCATTCTAATTAAAATAAATTAAATTTCATTAATTTAATTATATCTGTGTGTGTGTGTGTGTGTGTATGTCAGTATACATACAGTAAATATTTCATCACCCACCCCTCAAAAATCATCATATTTTTCATGCCAGTAGAGAATTTTTATGACAGCTTTCAAAGAATATTTTTGATATTTTGTTATATCGATGTTTCCAATTTTCCCTATTGTATAATAATCATATTTTAGCTAAAATTTCATGTTTACACAATTACTTATTTAAGATGTATCATTATAAGTATACACTTCAAAAAATTTCTGTTCATTACACCAAAACTCATCTCACTAATTTGATATATGAGCATACTCATTCTACACTGAATGCTGAAAGTATCGTGGACTGCTAAAAGAACTAACAGATCTGTCCTGGAGGAAGTGCAGCCAGAATGCTCCTTGGAAGCAAGAATGGCCAGACTTCGTCTCACCTATTTTGGTCATGTTGTAAGAAGGGACCATTCCCTGGAGAAGGATGTCATGCTTGGTAGGGTGGAGGGTCGACGAAAGAGGGGGAGGCCTTCAACGAGATGGATTGACACGGTGGCTGCAATGATGGGATCAAGTATAGCAGGGATTGTGGGGCTGGCGCGGGATCAGGCAGTGTTTCGTTCTGCTGTGCATGGGGTCGCTATGAGTCGGAAACGACTTGACGGCACTTAACAACAACAACAACAACTTTCTACACCTCTCCCTTTCTTGGCAAGTTTGTTATGCTTTTTATCTTTACTTATTCTTATTTGCTACATGAAAATGTATCTGATTGAGGTTTCTATACAATTGCCTATCTATGTCCTCTGACCATTATTTTATTGGATCCTTAATACTATTTTCTGTTTTAGAGATACTTTATTATTAAGGCATTATTCTTTTTTACAGATATCCCACTAACATTTTAGTTTACTCTTTGCCTTTTAATTTTATTTTTGTCAAATTTTCCATAAAATTGTTTAAAATATTTTAATGAATTAATATTTTGTAATTTTTCCCAATTGGTTTGCTTTCTTATCCACTATAAAGAGCATTTGTCGACCAGTGTATTTTTATTATTAAAAAAAATTCATGAAAGCCTTATAAATTTTAAACTTTTTAAACAACAGTGGCTGGGGGAAAGTATTGAGTAATTTCTTGATAGTG
>NW_006923234.1:32435-38151 GCF_000298275.1 Orycteropus afer afer | reverse complement strand
CATGTGCTGAAAATGTTATCCATAAACATAGTTGAACATGCAGGAGGCAAAGATATGAAAACTTCTTAACCAAAACTAATGATATTCCTTCATGATTGTGTAGCTGGGCCTGGGGCTCAGGACTATAGTCTAGGGGACATCAAGGTCAATTGGCACAACATAGTCCACAAAGAAAATGTTGCACAACCTATTTTTGTGAGCAGCAACTGGAATCTGAAAAGCCTGTGAAGGACCATTTGACCTGCAACCACTGATCTCTCCCCCTGTGGAGCATAAGAGTGAAACATCACAGACTCATTGAAACAATTAGTCTAAAGGACTAATGGCCCACATGAACCTCAGCTTCCAGGACCCTGAGATTAGGTGAATGAATTTGATTCTATGCTCCAGGAAGGAAGGAACTAATTTTTTTTGTTTTCATTTTTGTTTTTCCTTACCACAGTTAAACCTGTGTCTCACAAAAGCTCTGCTTATAAAACTCAAAAAATAGTTCCAAAATTAATTAATAGATTCATAAATAGTGATATGAATGACTATATACATACATAGATGAATGCAATGAAGTTTTAGTTGACAAAATGATGACTAATGAAATACAAAGTGTTTTATTATCATTCTGTCCTTGTTTACAAAAACCCGCTAACCTTGAGACAGTTCTCAAGTGACCTGTAAAACAAAGTAGAGCTACCCCATAGTGTTTTCAAAGCTACAGTCTTTAAAGAAGCAGACTGCTTCACCTTTCTCCCATGCAGTGGCTGGTGGTTTCCAACTACTGACCATTTGACTAGCAGCTGAGCTCTTAACCACTGTGCCACCAGGGCTCCTTCCTTTTTTTATAGACAAAAAAACCCAATCTGAAGTGTGAGTGAATCATAAGTGACTTACTGGATATTTTGATCAACAGAACCTAAAAAATTTCAAAAAAATCACACCACATTCTGCCTACCATCTTGTAACCATGGCTATACTAAAGTATAACTGATTAAATGAAAGGAAAGAAGGGATGGAGGGAGGGAGGAAAGAAAGAACCAAGGAATTCTGAAAAAAATCTCAGAGTGATTATATTTCTTCTCCATAATTATACCAATTTAATGAGCACTGATAAAATCTTCCAAGCACTAAGAAAGAACCTTCCATCTGAGTTATTATCCTTAACACTCATTAGTATATTCTTTCTATCTCATGTTGTTGTTGTTGTTATGTGCCATTGAGTCAGACCCGACACATAGATTGCCCCATCTTCCTTCCAAGGAGTTGCTGGTGGGTTTGAACCACCAGCCTTCTGGTTAGCAATCAAGTGTCTTAGGCACTATGCTAGCAGAGCTGCTCATATACATATATATATATATATATATATATATATGATGATAATAATAAAATACTAGATGATTCATTCTTTCCAAAAGATTTGGTCACATAAAAACCTAGACGCTATTAAGTATAGACTATAATTACATTGTTATATGTGTATCTATAATTTTTGTTTGAGATATTGATAGTCACCATTTCTTGTGTACTCATGTGCTAGCAATTCTACAAAGAATATTGTACAATTTTATATATGCATATACACATACACACACACAAATATATGTAAATGTAAAGATATATAGAGATATATATAAAGGTACACTGAAGTGTATATAACTATGTACCGAATATATGCTTATATCTCGCTGCTGTTGAGTCAGATCTGACTCATAGTGACCCCTCTTTGTGTTTCTGAGGCAGTATCATTGTGGAAGTAGATTGCCCAACCTTCCTTCCGAGGAGTGGCTGGTGGGTTTGAACCGCCAGCCTTATGCTGTGTTGTTGTTATGTGCCGTCGAGTCGGCCCCGACTCATAGCGACCCCTCCTTGGGTTTCCGAGGCAGTATCACTATGGAAGTAGTATTGCCCAACCTTCCTTCCGAGGAGTGGCTGGTGGGTTTGAACCACCAGCCGTTTGGTTAGCAGGCAAGTGTCTTAGCCACTATGCTACCAGAGCTCCCAAAATATATATGCTTATATACCTATATATAATTAGAATAAGTACTGCTAGATAATGTATATATATCATTATAAAATTAGTATACATGTAAATATGTATACATATAATCTAGAATGCTCACCTGAAGTAACACTTCAAGTATAGCTTTATTCTCATTTTACAGAATCAAAGTGAAATTAAATCATTGACCTCATAGTATGACAAAAACAATGACAAAGCTAGAATTTTCATTGTGTAAATTTTTTCCTAAACATATCAAAGTGGTATGTTTGACTGTTTATCTGCACAGAGGTCAAGGTAACAACCAAAGACATATATGTGCATGAATGTGTAAAGAAGCAACTTATACTAATACCCTGCCAATCACAGTGAAACCACATTTTGTGTCATACAACAAGAGAACAAACTCAGAGAGCACAGCAGCTGAGTCTGTGGAAAAGGAATATGTACTTTGTGGGCATGAGGTTTAATTAAGGTCATAGAAAAAATTAGCTGATCTCAGAATATTAAGAGGCAGTTAAACATGGTGAGACAAATTCAATTTCATTGCCACAATATTAAAAGGAGAACTATTTTAAAATGTTGTCTGCAGAGAGCATTTGAAGTGATAGAAGTATTAAAACTTACATGAGTCATTGCTGGGTTGCCATCTAGACTTGCTAAGAGGGTTAGAAAATTGTCTCCTCTTTCTATTTCAGAAATTCCATCACAATAACCTGAGGTATTGTGACATTAGAAATGTGTTCTCCTCATACTGCTTGCACTATGTCTCACTTGTTCTTTACACACTTTATTTAGGAGGAGGTGGTGATGAAAATGATTTTGTCCTTAAAGGGTGATTTTGTCCCACTGGGAGTGTTAATAATCAGCTCTTCTCTATCACAGACTTGTTGTTTTTGTTGTTATGTGCCATCACAGACTAGCAGTATTATTTCTACCTAGGGATTCACACTCCTAACAGTCACACTTCCCACCTATCTATAGCCTCTTGTACTTAGTGTGCTATTAATTCCTTATGAAGATTTATTCACAGGAAAGAATACTGTGCTTTTTTTAGAGTCATAATTGGATTTTCATACAGTGGCTTTTATTCTCTCTGCTGCAGGCTCTATGAAATAACTATTGTTTTAAGCAGCATTCTGATTGCTGCAATAATCTAGTACCAGTGCCATCAAGTGAAATTCAGCTCATGGTAATCCTGTGTGCATCAGAGTAGAACTGTGTTTCCTAGAGGAGCTCTGGTAGTGTAGTGCCTAAGGCACTTGACTGCTAACCAGAAGGTTGGCGGTTCAAACTCACCAGCCACTCCTCGGAAGGAAGGTTGGGCAACAACTTCTGTAGTGATACTGTCTCGGAAACCCAAGGAGGGGTCGCTGTGAGTCAGGTCTGACTTGATGACACATAACAACAACACAATTTCTTGGTAGATGTCCAGGCCTTTTTTCTAAGGCAGCTCTGGATGGACTACAACCACTAACCACTTAGTCAGCATCACCCAGGGGCTGCTGCTGTAATAATATACATACAGCAAAACTACAAATCACTGGGACAAAACAGCATGTATGTTTGTTTTTTTCTGTATGCTTCAATGGAATTTAATTCATTAATATTCAAAATTTGAGTTGCTATTATATTCAGAAACTCAGAAAACAATTCAAGAATGAGTAAGACAAAGTGCCTATCAGCACGTTGTTTGTAATTTAAAATAGGCAATTAAAGAAAGCAAACAATGAAAAATAATGCAAATAAATTAGTATTCATATTACAAGAGAAGGGAAAAACTACATAGATATTCACATTGGGAGAGATTGCTTTTTATCGGAAAGGAAGAAGTGTGAGGAAGAAGACTAGAGAAGGAGATAAGCACGAAAGAGAAGGAAAAAGACAAAAAGGAAAAACTTGTGGAAGGCCTTAAAAGGGACATAAGGTTTTGAAAGTCAGAGATAGTAAGTGAAGGAAGATCACGCAGTATTTGGCACCAAGATAAACACAAGTGTGAGTGAAGAAAAGCAGAAGTGATCTAAGAACTACGGCTGCAGCTTCACTAGAGCACAGCATATGCCAGAGAGTTACTGGACTCTATATTTGGAGAATCGTAAGAAAAGTCTTAGGATTTTATACTTAATCTGTTGGAAAACAGAATGCCATTCATGGTTTCAGAGCAGAATGCTATCCTTTAGAAATATGTAGAACATATATAGACAGTAATTATGGAAGTGACTAAAGAAGAAACAGGTTAGCAGTGAGTGCATAGGTACAATTGGGGGCCCTTGCAGAAGTTCCACATATACACAAAATGAAGTCATGAGATGTGTTTAGAAAAAATGAGATTAAGGTAATAAGCATTTCAAGGATAGCATGTTTGTCCTTAGCTGCTGTCTAGTGGGCTGCAGATTCGTGGTAATATCATACACAATTGTCTAAGGCATTTAACTGCTAACCAGAAGGCTGATGGTTCAAACCTACCCACCACTCCTCAAAAGGAAGGTTGGGCAATCTACTTCCATAGTGATACTGCCTAAGAAAACCAATGAGCTGTCGCTGTGAGTTGGATCCGACTTGATGGCAGTGTGCTTGATTTGTTTGCATAGACATTGGGATCAGACCGTCGTCACCCCCAGGGATCCCAGTGGCTGATTTTTGGATGGAGATCACCAGACCTTTCTTCCTAACAGGTTCTAGTCCAGAATCTCTGCTGAAACCCTTCCCACCTCACAAGACCATGCAAACCTCCACTGACATGGGTGGTGGCTGTGCATGAGATGTAGAGGCCAGAAACAGACTGGGGGTCTTCATGGTGGTTCAGATTTGTACCACTGAACCACCACTGGCCTCCAGAGATAGGACATTCAAACCTATCTGATCATGAACAAAGGCCAATAGAAATGAAGGCAAATCAAAATATTAAAAGCCTGCAAAGAACCAGATGAATATTCTAGTACAGTAATTTTGAAATGTGGCCCATGGAATGCTGAAGGTGTAGTGGAGGTGACCCATGGTCCTCAAGGAACATCTACTCTATTCCTTCTAGATGGAAATAAATCATTCCTTTAACAACACTATTCTTTAATAAATGCTTCCAATTTGTCAGGTGTGTAAAAGAGTAGGTGACAAATGGGGAGTATTCAATGAAAAATCACTGAAAAAAAAAAAAAGACTCACTGCCATCAAGTTGATTCCAAGTCATAGAGACTTCCACTGGCTTTCCAAGGAGGCACATTTTTTACAGAAGTAGATTGTCCCATTTTCCTTCCATGGGGCAGCTGGTGGGTTTGCTGACCTTCTAGTTAGCAGCCAAATGCCTTATTCACAATGAAGAATGAATGATGACCATTGAGAATTCTCCTTTCTTGAGTTCTCATTATAAACTCCACCTAGCCAACTATATGTCTCATCTATAACCTCCTCATGAAAGACTTCACTCCCTGGTTATGAAGGGTGTAAATCAGAGGATGCATCTAAGGACAGATCACTGCGTGAAAGGAGTGAGCTATCTCGTCAGCCGGGAAGAACCCACCTGAGACAAAACTTCTATCATTCTACATTTTTCTTCTCTGTCTCTGGTAATTCTTTCATATTCTGAGGTCTCCTTTATCTGATATCAGAAAGCCACTTCACTTTCTTACTTTTAATATTTGTATAATATATGTTTATCTGATATCTGGAAGCCAATTTCACTTTCTTTCCATTAATATTTGTATTATATATCTTTGCCATCCTTTTTCT
>NW_006923234.1:17419-18874 GCF_000298275.1 Orycteropus afer afer | reverse complement strand
TCTTATTTGCTTTATAGAAAATGTTCATGGTTTCAGTGGTACTTAGCAGAATGAATACAGAAGAAAGAAAACACCATGTTCTCAAGAGCATTACTCACCTGATCTATTTCATAACAATATTATTTCTTTTTTATTCATTTTGGATATTTAATCATTTCAGACATACTCACTTTATATGTTTATTACACACTCAAATAGGGAAGGGAGGCTAGTCTACCATTTATTCTGCTGCTAACTCTTGTTCCTTGTCGATAGGCTACTCATATGTTTTGTTAGTTTGATTTGGCACCCAAATTTAGCTGGACCTCATATGTCAAAGTCCTGTGTTGCCATTGTTAAGGGTGTGGCTCTCACAGTAGCTTTTTTCTGTATTTTTTCAAACGCCCTAAGCATTTCTTTGACCTCTGGAATTAGCTAAATTTTTGTGGAATTTTCAGATTAAAGCTCCTCTGCCTGTGCAGAGAATATAAATTGAAATTATGTATGAACAATCCTTTACTTATCACTTCAAAATGAAAACAATTTTTCTACCCATAGACCAGGCCAATTAGGATATATTTTTAGTCTTTTACTTGTGTTATTTAGAAGGATTAGGCTTTAAAGGACTCACATCCAAGAGATCTAATTCTCCTCAAACTCTTGCAGGGCCATATTACTCTCCAATGGCTTTCCATTATTTTGAATATGTGAAATCCCTCCCATCATTATTCTCTGAAAGTTTTCACTCTTTCAGACGCCCTGAGAACAATTTTGTCTGTTGTTTGCTTGAAATAGTGCTTCTAGAATTCATACTTTTTCTGAAGGATCTCTAATATACGAAGGACAACATTGTCAGAATAGAAGCATAATCTTCTAATCTATACCTAGATTCTGAGGATCAACTGAGATAATACATAAAGATATAATTTGTAAACTATATAAAAAAACTAAATCCAAACCCACTGCCATTGATCAATTCTGACTCATAGGTACCCTGATAGGATTTCCAAGGCTGTAAATATTTATGTAATTAGATTACCTCATCTTCTTCTCACAGATCAACTGGCGGGTTTCACCACCAAACTCCTCATTAGCAGACAAAGGTCTTACCCACTGCACCACCAGAGATCTTGTAAAGTATATAAACAAAACCAAACTCAGTGCTGTTGAGTTGTATTTGACATAGAGTGACCCATCCTTGGGTTTCCGAGGTGGTAATGATGGTTATATATGAGTTTCATCATTGTAATCAACATATGATACACTTGTGTATGTATGTATATATCTATATCTATATATCTATATCTATATCTATATCTATAGATATATAGATATAGATATACTATATTTCAGTAAGAGTCAACAAGGAGTTGCAGGACCGTGAAGTAATAAAGGAGAGAAGTTATTTGAACTTCATTTAGAGTATAATGGGTATTAAATCCTATTGCACACCACCATTTCCCCTTCATCATTCCA
>NW_006923234.1:16720-17192 GCF_000298275.1 Orycteropus afer afer | reverse complement strand
ATGGTGCCCAGCTACCACTGTAAACCACTTGGAGGAGAATCTATGTAGGAGAACCTGGATAGAATGGGAGAACAATATGGAACAAAACTCAAAATCATTTAAAAAAAAAAAAAAGGACCAGGATTGTTGGTCTGATAGAGCCTGATGGAAACACTGAGACTATGGCCCCTAGCTGCCCTTCAGGTCTGGAACAGAACTCACTCCTGTAGCTATCAGCCAAACAAAAGACAGGCATATGAGCTGAACACTTACATTAGGTAGATGCACTCCTTGACTCCTCGGAGAGAACAATCATGGGAGAATAGAAGGGCTGTGTATGCACAGGGAGACATCTCAGAGGGCAGGAGTGAATGCGAGGAAAGGACACAGAGAATAGGTGGCTGTGGAGGGGAAGTGGGAAGAGAGCTGTTTCTCTGTGGGAAATTTCAGTCAATGTCATGAAACAAAGTGTATGTGAACTGCTGTATGGAAA
>NW_006923234.1:14777-16405 GCF_000298275.1 Orycteropus afer afer | reverse complement strand
GAACCACAGGTCAAATGGTGACAAGTTAGATGTATAGTCCACATTAAGAAAAAAACAGCTTTTCTAGAACATTCAAACACTTTAGATTAAAGCCACATCCCTAAGGAAATTCCCATTCCACTGTTTGGCTTCTCATAGCAAATTTCATCATGGTTATGATTATATTACATCAGATCATGTCAGGAGGGATGACTACATTATAACTGAGAATCATAGTGCAGCCAAGCTGACACACAACTTTAACTATCCCAAGTGGTATAGAATACATGGCAAGATCTGGAGATCAGTAAAAGAATATATAGAGCAAAGGAATATATTTATGAGTGCTATTGAAATAAACTATATATATATATATATATATATGCATATATATATATATGTATGTATGTATATGTATATGTATATATAGAAAGATATCTTTTATTTATTTGTTTATTTAGCATTATTGACTGTACCTCTTTTGTACTATTTTTGTTTGTCATCATTCAACCACTAGCTCTGAGTGGAAATTCTGAACTTCAATTTAATACACTGAGACAAACAAACATTGTAGGCTTAGGTTTTGTTGTTTGTTGCAGAGTTAAATACGGTACATTTCACTTTTGGAGGCAGTTCTGAGAAGATAGTGGAATAGGCAGAAAGACTGCACAGACTCTTCAACAAAGAAAAGTGGAACCAATTAACACAGATACAGAAGATAATTCTGGACCCCTGAACCTTGAAGGGAAGAATATAAAAGTAGACTAATCTCCAACTAACAGAAGAATCTGCATGAAAATACCAAAAAAGGATACAGAGCTGCAGTCTGGCAGTGATCCTGTTAGCATAGACAGCTTGGATATTGCCGAATGGTGGTAGGATCTAAGAACTAATCTAAAAATCAGCACTGATAGCCAGGGGCTGCACAGAGGACTGCTCTGGTGGCTGTGGAATAAAAGGCGAAGCAGCGAAGAGGAAGGCAGGCTGATCTGTGGACTTTTGCCTGTCTAAAGGGTGCAGCCATTTTGAATATTTACAAGAGGTTTGATCATTTTGGATATTTAAAGTGACAGCGTTCTCCCAGATTTCAGACACTTAAGAACAGTCTTCGCTTGCTGGGAACTACAAAGACATCCCAGACACATGGAATATTGAAAAGGTGCAACATTCCCCTTGTTACTCCTATATCTCACACCCTTGTGGCGAATGGAGGTACAGCCATCCTTCACTCTCACTCAACTTCTGGGCCAGCAGGAATTCCATCCAAGTCTGTGTGCTCAGATGGAGCCTGTGGGTCTTGGCCTGCCCTGTTCAGATTTCTAGTTTTTCTTTTTTTTAGTTTGTTTGTTTTTGTCTGTTTTAAAACTACTACTATTATTATTATTTTTGCCTTTTTTAGTATCATTCTTTATTCTTCCTTTCCCAGGTTCTAGTTTTCAGCTTTCTTTCCTTGCCCTTTTCCTAGTTCCGTTTTATTTTTCTTTCTTGTGGGTAACCCAGTTCCTTGTTTTCCTTTCTGCATTTTTCCCAGTTTTTTCTTCATTATTCTCCTTCCCTACTTTTATTTCTTATTGCCCTCTTCCCAGATATTGCAGTGTTTTTTTGTTTTGTTTTGTTTTTGCTTTTTTCGCTTTTCTCTTTTTTGGCTA
>NW_006923234.1:10087-11796 GCF_000298275.1 Orycteropus afer afer | reverse complement strand
GCCTCGGAAACCCAAGAAGGGGTCGTTATGAGTCAGGGCCAACTCGACGGCATATAACAACACCACCACCACCTAAACTAACACAGACAGATGTGGAAAAGTTGAAGAGATCCACAAGAAAAGAAGAAATTGAACAGGTCATCAAAAAATTACCAACAAAAAAGTCTTGGCCCAGACAATTTCACCAGATAATTCTATAAAACATTCAGAGAAGAACTGACACCAATCCTACTCAAACTATTCCAAAGCATAGAAAAGAATGGATCCTCCCTAACTCATTTTATGAAGCAAGCATAACCTTGATACCAAAACCAAGGAAAGACATCACTCAAAAGGAAAACTACAGACCAATCAGTATCTCTGCAAAAATCTTCAATAAAATCCTAGCTAATAGACTCCAAGCTAATAGACTCCAAGAACATATCAAGAAAATCATTCATTATGACCAAGTGGGCTTCATATGAGTTACACATGGAGGGTTCAACATTAGAAAAACAATCAACGTCATCCACCACATAAATAAAACAAAGGAGAAGAACCACATGATCATATCAATTGATGCATAAAAGGCATTTGATAAAATCCAATACACATATTCTGATCAAAACTCTCAGCAAAATAGGAATGGAGGGGACATTCCTCAACATAATAAAGGGCATTTATGCAAAACCAACAGCCAACGTTATTCTCAACAGAGAGACTGAAACCATTCCCCTTGCGAACAGGAACCAGACAAGGATGCCCTCTATCACCAATTCTATTCCACATGGTACTGGAAGTCCTAGCCAGGGCAATAAGGCAAGAAAGGGAAATCAAAGGCATCCACATTAGTAATGAAGAAGTCAAACCATCCCTATTTGCTGATGATATGATCCTATACCTTGAAAACCCAAGAGACTCAGTCAAAAATACACTGGAACTAATTGAGAGATTTAGCATTGTGTCAGGATACAAGATCAACATCCAAAAATCAGTTGGATTCCTCTACACCAGCAAAGAGATTGCTGAAAAAGAAATAAGGAAATCAATACTATTTACAATAGCTACCAAAGAAATAAAATACCTGGGAAAAAATCTTACCAGGGACACAAAAGACTTGTACAAAGAAAATTATAAAAGCCACTTCAAGAAACCATAAGAGATGTACATAAATGGAAGAACATACTCTCCTCATAGATAGGAAGATTGAACATTGTGAAAATGTCACTTCTTCCCAAAGCAATCTATACATTCAATACAATCCCAATCCAGATCCCATCAGCATTTTTTAAGGATATGGAAAAACTGATCACTAACTTTATATGGAAAGGAAAGAGACCTTGGATAAGCAAAGCACTATTGAATGGGACCTCCTAAAAATTAAATTTCTATGTGCTTCCAAAGACTTCACCAAAACAGTCAAAAGAGAACCTACAGTTTGGGAAAAATATTTAGCAAGGACATATCTGACAGGGACTAATCTCTAGAATCTATAGAAAACTCCAACACCTCGACAACAAAAAGACAAATAATCCAATTAAGAAATGAGCAATAGCCATGAATACACACTTCACTAAGCCTCCTGGGTGAAGGAGTCCAACAAAACTATGAAGAAATGCTCATGATCATTAGCTATCGTTGTTGTTGTTGTTATGTGCCGTTGAGTCGGACCCGACTCATAGCGACCCCTCCTTGGGTTTCCGAGGCAGTATCACTACAGAAGTAGATTG
>NW_006923234.1:8106-9325 GCF_000298275.1 Orycteropus afer afer | reverse complement strand
GTATAGAATATTGAGAGAATCTTATCCCCTGTGGAATTGTGGGAAGGCCAGGCATAGATGAAGATGCTGGGCCCAAAGAGGAGGATCACCACTGTGACATGGGCAGTCAGGGTGGCCCGGGCCTTGGCCATGCCTGTTGACGATCGACATTGCATGGTGACCAGGATGACTGTGTAGGACATGAACAACAGCACAAAGCAGCATAGACCCAGTATATCACTGTTCAAACGAATCAGTATCTCAAGGATATAGGTATCAGTGCAGGCCAGTTTAATAACCAAGGGAAGGTCACAGAAAAAACTGTCCACATTATTTGGACCACAGAATGGAAGACTTACTATGAAGACCAACTGGCTTACTGAGTGCAGGAACCCAACAAACCAGGAGCCCAGCACAAAGCCTGTGCACTTGCGTATACTCATGATGGCTGTGTAATGCAGGGGTCGACATATGGCTACATACCTGTCATATGCCATGGACACAAGGAGCACCATTTCACCACCACCAAATAGATGCAGAAATAATATCTGGGCCATGCAGCCTTCAAAGGAGATGGTGTTATGCTCCATGAGGAAGTCAATAATCATTTTGGGAGTGGCAAAACTACATACACAGGCATCAAAGAAGGAGAGGTTGCTGAGTAGGAAGTACATGGGGGTGTGGAGTGCAGGTTCAGAAAGAACTGTGAACACAATGAGTAGATTTCCCAGCAACGTGGATAAATAGAAAAGTGTGAAAAATGCAAAATAGAAAAGTTGTAGCTCTCGAGGACCTGAAAGACTGTGCAATACAAATTCAGTCACTCTTGAGTTATTTCCTGGGTCCATGATTTCAAGTTTCCTAAATCAGTTCAGATGATTTCCTGGAAAGTGAAATGGAAATGAATATAACATCATAAGATTGTGGGAATAAGCAAGCAAAGCCAAGCCTGGCATCAAATCTCACTTCATCTACTTACATACTTTAGATCTTCATATTGCTGTTGTTTTTTGCCATTGATTGTATTCAGACAGAGCAGATATTACAGGACAGAGTAGAACACCCTATAGTGTTTAACAGGCTACAGTCTTTACAGAAGCAGCTTGCCAGATCTTTTCTCCTGTGCAGTCACTGGTAGCTTCCAACCACTGACCTTCCAATTAGCAAACAAGTGCTTACCCATAGCTCCTCTGGGGCTCCTTCAGATCCTCATAAAAATGCAAGTGCATGTTGCCTGCAA
>NW_006923234.1:4169-7401 GCF_000298275.1 Orycteropus afer afer | reverse complement strand
CTCCTTTTGAGCCTGGCAGGGTGGTCAAACTAGCCAATCATAGCATCAGAACTCTAAGCACTTGAGAGAGAGTGGGCACCTCCCAGAACATTGTTTTGTGCCACTCCCAACAGAAATACTCCAGGTGGACAACTTCAGCAATCAGGAGCTCCCCAGTTGCACATAGAAAATCCCACCTTGGAGTTTACAAAGACTTATGGGTAGAAAAGCCACACTAAGTAATTTACAACACCCCAAGAGTCAAACAGATTTCAAAGTTTCAAAGTTTATCTAATTCCTAGGGAGGTGACTTTAGGCAAATTCCTTAAGCTCTCTGGCCTCAGTTTTTGCATCTATAAATTGGGTATTAATGTTATAAGCTTCACACAATTATTGTAAGAATAACAAGTTATAATAGAAGAAATATTTAGAATAGTGCATTCAATAGACATTATCTATGTTGTCTATGATGAAAATATTTCTATACAAAGCTTAATAGGGTGGACACAATGTCATTCAACAGAACAAAACATTACATGCATTTTAGTGTCATCTATTTTCATTTAAATATGCTAATATCTAAGTTAATGTCATTATTATTATCATTTTTCTTATCTTTTTATTAGACAGTTCCTAATTTAGACAGTAAAGAAATGATAGCTGTTCCTCACCCAGCAACACTTAATTTAATAGAATGTAACATGGGATCTTCAGAATGGAACATAAAATAGTATGTGCTGATATGATGAACCTTTCTTCTCTATAATTTATAAGCATATTTGATATTTCTGAAGGAATGACATCCTTTTTTGCTCCTTTTTTTCCCTCGGAGCACAATCCTCACAGATTGTGTTCAGTAATATTTGTAGATCTAAATGCATTTTTATTCTCATATTAGCTAAAGAGAAGTATGGCAAACAACAACAACAACAACAACAAAGAGAAGTACTTTTATTTTATAAGCTAATTTTGTCCAAGTTTTGGGAAAAAACTCTAAAAAACTGTTTCTTAAAAGAGTCAGATTTTTCATTGTTCCACCCCCTATTTTGGCGAGTAGCAATGGGGATCTTAAAAGCCTGCAAGAAGCCATCTAGATGCAGTGATGGGTCTCTCCTCTTCCAGCACAAAAAAGAATGAAGAAAACCAAAGAATCATGGAAAGAATTAGTCCTAGCAACTGGTACACCATGCGATCAGCAGCCTATATGACTAAGACCAAAAGAACTAGATGGTGCTGGCTACCAATGTCAACCACTCAGAGGGGGATCTACGTAGGAGACCCTCGATAGAGAGGGAGAACAACGTGGAACAAAACTCAAAAGCATTTGGAAGAAAAAGAAAAATGGGGTACCAGGTTGGTGGGTCTAATGGAGCCTGAAGGAACCACTGAGACTATGGCCCTTAGCTGCCCTTAAGGTCTGGAATTGAACCCACACATGTGGCTTCTAGCCTACCAAAAGACAGACAAAAGAGCTGAACATTTACCTGAGGTAAACACACTCCTTGGAGAGAACAATCATGGGAGAAAGAAGGGCTGTTTATGCACAGGGAGACAGCTTGGGGGGCAGGGATCCATGGGGGGATGGACACAGGGAGGAGGTGACTGTTGGGAGGAAGTGGGAGGGGAGCTGTTTTATTGTAGTGAGTTGTGATCAATGTCATGAGACAAAGTATATGTGAACTGCTGTATGGAAAGTGAATTTGCTCTGTAAATTTTCACCCGAATCACAATACAAAAAAAAAAAAAAAAGAGTCAGATTTTTTTGTCTGAGAAATAAAGACAATTCTGTTTGGTAAATTTTAAGTTTTAACTTAGTATTAAAATTAGGTTACTGAGACCATTATGAAGAAACTAAACAGGATGCAAGAATAAAGAATACCTGAATGCAATAACATAGGGCCCTTACCTTTAGAAATAGGGTCTCTAATTGTTTTTCATTGCACTCTTCTAACTGTAGAAAGGTTACATTCAAGCATATTTATTTACTTGTAAGTTATATGCATGTACTCCTACACTATAGTATTGCATTTAATATAAAATAGAATTTAGATAGAAGTTTTCATAAATATCAAGAAAACTACTAATTTCCTGACATTCCAACAGACCATCTGTGGGGATATGCATATACACCTTATTTTGGATTCTATTGAATAAAAAATGGAAGTGACTAATTTTCTGGAGAGAATTTTCAAAACAGCTTGAATTGGGAAAGGAGTAAGTCATTGCAATTAGTACTCTGTTTCTAGAAAAGAAGATATGAAGTCATTGTAGGGCAGTCAGATGCTTTCCCTAGGTTACCTTGGTGGTGCCACAGTGGCATAGTGCCTAAGGCGTTTGACTGCTAACTGGAAGGCTGGCAGTTCAAACCCACAAGCCACTCCTTGAAAGGAAAGTTAAGCAATCTGCTTTAGTGTTACTGCCTTGGAAACCCAAGGAGGGATCATTATGAGTCGGATCTGACTTGATGGCCGTGAGAGAGAGTACTAACTGAAAGGTCGGCAGTTTGAATCCACCCAGAGGCTCCTCAGAAGATAGGCCTGGAGATCTCTTTCCAAACGATCACAACCTTGGAAACCCTAAGGAGCTGTTAGACTCTGCCCACATGGGGTCTCCATGGGTCTGAACTCACACAACAGCAGCTAAAGACAACAAGAAAGATGTTTTCCCACCTTAGGCAAGATAGTCAAGATGGTAACGTCAATCTTTAGTTTCTTCTGTCTCCTTTGTTCACCATGTCAGTTAATTTCTCCCCTTTCTCTGTCCAATTTTAAACTCCCTCTTCTTCATTCCTCTGCTCCAGACAGCTAGTGATACTTACAGTCAGACAAAGTAAACATTCTTAACTGTTCAAAACTCTGTTCTTTTACCCAGAATTAAAGAAGCTACAAAGGGGCTGAAACTCATTTTCTAAAATCATCTCCATAGAAATAATTTTTACTGTTACAACAGTGTGTATGTTCATAGAAAATCTTTTACAAGCCTATGCAGATGTTAATGGTGGTTATCTCTTGGTGAGCATCATTTTATTCTTTACACATTGTATTTCCTGAGATATTTACTTTTCTGAGTGTACTAACTTTTTAACCAAGAAGACCTCTGGCATGGTAGTTAAGTGTTCACTGCTAACTAAAAGTTTGGCAGTTTGAATCCACTAGCTGTTCTGCAGGGGAAATTACCTGATAATCTGTTTTTGTTAAGATTACAACCTAGGAAATTCTATAGGACAGTTACACTCGATCTTATACTAAACAAA
>NW_006923234.1:2335-2975 GCF_000298275.1 Orycteropus afer afer | reverse complement strand
TACCTATGTACCTATCTATCATCTATCTATCTACCATCTATTTATATCACTACGCATACAGTATATATTGCTTTAAAACCCACTATTCAACAATTATTTTAAACATTTTTCATGCCAACAGATTTTTGTCAGCTTTTAAATATTTTTTTATATTTACTCTATCAATGTTTTGTATTTTTATTATTATATGATACCATAACTTTGGCTAAAAATTTACATACACATAATTATTTATTTATGATATTTCATTAAAACTATACACTTTAAAAACTTTCTGTCCATTATACCAAAACTCATCTCACAAGATTGGTGAATGAGGATACCCATTCTACATCTCTCCATTTTGTGACAATGTAATTTGCCTCATTTATTATCTTACTCTTATTTGCCACATGCAAATATACCTGACTGATGTTTCAAATGCACTTAGTGACTATTAATGAGGTGGGACGTTTATTCTTTAATGAATTGGCCATTTGTATGTTTTTCTCCCACAATATCCTGTCTATGTCCTTTGACCATTTTTTTCTATTGAATCCTCCATTTTCTTATTATATTTATTTGTAAGGACACTTCACTTATTAAAGTATTAGTTTATTTTACAGATATTCCACTATCTTGTTTTCTCTTTGCCTTTTAA
>NW_006923234.1:0-1343 GCF_000298275.1 Orycteropus afer afer | reverse complement strand
TGTAGATTTATAGACCGAATATTTCATTCTACAGTCTCTACACATTTTGCTTCATGTCTTTGATTACGATACCCACAATGTAATATCAATCATCCCTCTTCTTCCTTTTCTTCCCTGTTTACATTCCTCCTTCTTTCTCAATCCTTCATGCCTTCTGAAACTTATCCTTCAGCAAATACTCCCTTTTTGATCACCTGTGGTTAATTGTTCTAAGAGTGTGTACCTGCATAGTGTTATCATTCACCTCATAGACCTATTATTTGGCTGAAATTTGAGCCTTAGGGGTGAATTCAGTTTCAGGCCTGAAGTGTGACTAAGGGTCTTAGTCTCAGGGATTCCACCATCCCTACCTGAACAGCAAGTCTGGTTTTTTTGTGATTTTGAGCTTTGTTGCACATTTTTCTCCTATTCTATCTCACACCTTCTATTGTGATCTCTTTCAGAGGGATCACTAGTGGTAGTCAGGCTATATGACTAGATATGTACATGTTTATGCAAACTGAATAGATGTGGGAAGGAGAATAGGTCTATACCCATGAATATGTATAAGTTTTACAGAGGATATTTCTACATATGTATTTACATATGCTGAAAATATACACATGAATGTAGTTGAGCATGCAAGAGGCAAAGTTATGAAAACTTCTTAACTATAACCAAACACCTTGAGGAATGACTAACTGGGCCTGGGGCTCAGGATAATAATCTGGGAGGACATCAAGATCAATTGGCACAACATAGCCCACAAAGAAAATGATTCACAACCTACTTTTGTGAGTAGCAACTGGAATCTTTGTGTTGTTGTTGTTTTGTGCTGTTGACTCATAGAGACGCCTCCTTGGGTTTCTGAGGCAGTATCACTATGGAAGTAGATTGCCCAACCTTCCTTCCAAGTAGTGTCTGGTGGGTTTGAACTGGCAGCCTTCTGGTTAGCAGTCAAATGCCTTAGGTACTATGCTACCAGAGCTCCTACTGGGATTTTAAAAGCCTGTAAATGGCAATCTGAGGTGCTACCACTGGTCTCTCTGCAACTGGAGCAAAGAACAGCAAAGGAATTCATAAATAGAAAAAATTAGTACAGACAATGAATGGACCATATGAACCTCAGCCTACATGACCCTGATACGAGGTGAAGGGATTTGATTCTAAGCTCCAGGAGTGAAGGGATTTGATTCTAAGCTCCAGGAGCGGAGGAAGCAAGTTTTTTTTTTTTTTTAATCTCCTTACCACAGTTAAGCCTGTGCCTCACAAAGTGTCTGCTAATTAAAGCTCAAAAAACAGTTTCCAAATTATTGAATAGATTAGTAAATAATAATATGAATTATTATATATTTGCATGAATG
>NW_006923233.1:48389-56155 GCF_000298275.1 Orycteropus afer afer | reverse complement strand
GAATAACCATCAAAAAACTAAAAGCCCATGGATGAAAAACACACCATGTAATCACACAGGAACAGTAACCAAAAAAAGAAAAAGGAGAAAAAGAAGAAGAAAAACCAAGAAAACCTGCAGTATCTGGGGATAGAGCACTAAGAAAAAAAAAAAAAGAAAAAAAAAGCAGAGAATGAGAGAATAATAAATGAAAAAAAATGTGAAAAATGCAAAAAAGAAAATCAAGGAACAGGGTTAACCATGAGAAAAAGGGGGAAAAAAAAAAAAATAAAAATAAATTTGAAAAAAAAAAAAAAAAAAAAAATTCAACCAGGCAAAGGGAAAAGAAAAAGCACTGAAAACTAGGACCTGGTAAGTAGAAAATTAAGAATAATAATAGAAAGGACAAAATTATTAATAATATTAATTGTTTTAAAACAGACAAATACAAGCAACCTAATCACCAGAAAAAAGAAAGCAAAAAGAAAAAAATAAAAATAAAAAAAGAGAAAAAAAAATTGGTGGAGGATAAGGCAGGGCACCCAGGTCCGTCTGAGCACACAGACTGTGATGGAGTTCCTGTGGGCCCAGAAGGTAAGTGGGAGTGGGGGTTGGCCGCACCTCCGTTCACCAAATGGGTGTGGGGTATAAGAGTAACAAGAGGAATGCTGTACCTTGTCAGTCTTGCAGGTCTCGAGTGTCCTTGGGGTTGCTGGAAAGCAGAATGTGTTCTTAAGCCCCAGGAATCTGCTAGAGCACTGTCTCTTTAAATATCCAAAATACTCAAGCCGCTTTTTAGCATTCAAAATGGCGACGTCCTCCGGACTGGCAAAAGTCCACAGCTCAGCACACCTTTCTCTTCACCTTCTCCGTTTGTTCCCCAGTGACCATGCATAGTCCTCTGTGCAGTCCCTGGCTAGCAGGGTGATTTTTAGGTTAATTCTTAGGTCCTACCACCACTCGGGAATCTCCAAGCCATGTCATCTGTGCCGTCAGAGTCACTCAGTCTGCTGCCAGACCGCAGCTCCGTGTGTCTCCTTTTTTGGTATTTTCACGCAAATTCTTCTGCTAGTTGGGGTTTAGTCCACTTTTATATCCTTCCCTTCAAGGCTCAGGGGTCCAAGATTTTCTTCTGTGTTGGTGTTAATTGGTTTCTCTTTTCTTTGTTGAAGTGGGTCTGTGCAGTCTTTCTGCCTAGCCCGCCATCTTGCCGGATCTCCTCTCTCATTGTTGTTTTGATTTGTATCTTTCTGATGGCCAATGATTGTGAGCATCTCTTCATATATTAGTTGACCACTTGAATATCCTCCTTAGTGAAGTGTCTCGTCATGTCTTCTGCCCATTTTTCAATTGGATTTTTAATTCTTTGGCTGTTGAGGCATTGGAGTTTTCAACGAATCTTAGAGTTAATTCCCTTGCCAGATATGTAATTATTGGCAAATATGAATTTGTTACTGTCATTTTTGTTATGTGCTTTTTTGTGGTGTTGATTTCTTTGTTCCATATAATTTTCTGTACTGAGTTTGTTTTGTTTATGAATCATGTTATCACTTCCTTCATTACCATTGTTTTAGTATTTGCTAAATATTTGTGCCTGGTCCTCTTTTTTATTTTGATGTGAATGTTTATCATTTTCTTTGAGGTTACCCTGTGATTTATAGTTTTCTTCCCAAGTTTAGAACAGTCTGTTCTATCTTGTAGTTGTCTTCACTTCCCTACTATCTAGAAGTTCTGTGACTACACATTTTTTTTCCTCATTTTGGTTTGTAGTTGTCCTCATTTGTCAACTGATGTTTCTGGTTTGCTGTTTACAATCTTGTAGGCTACTTACTTTGGATACTTCCATGGTTGGGTTGGTTTCTGGGTTATATCATCATGTGTATTAATGGTCAGTTGTTGTTGGCTATTGTTGCTTCTCTGTGCAAAGGACTCCCGTTAGCATCTCTTGTAAGGTAGGTCTGGTTTTAACAAATTCCCTTAATTTCTGCTTACCTGGAAATGTCCTAATTTCACCATCATATTTGAGGGACAATTTTGCTGGGTACATAATTCTTGATTGGTAATTTTTCTCTTTCAGGGTTTTATATATACCATCCCATTGTGTTCTTGCCTGCATGGTTTCTACTAAGAAATCCGAGCTTACTTTTCTTATTGGCTGCCCCTTGTTGGTAACTCTTCATTTTTCCTGTGCTGCATTCAGGATTCTTTCTTTGTCTTTGGTTTTGATGAGTTTGATGATGATATGTCTTGGTGATATTCTTTTGGGGTCTATACTTTTTGGGGTTCATTTGACTTTGTGAATGGATATATTCTCATCTTTCATCATACCCAGAAAATTCTCTTCCAATAAATCTTGGACAATTTTCTCAGTGGTTTCATTTTTCTCTTCCTGTTCTAGAATTCCAATGACATCTAGGTTATTCCTTTTGATACTATCCCACATGAACCTTAGGCTTTTTTCATTTTGTTTTGATCTTTTTTCTGATTGATCCCTTGCCAAAGAAGTACTAAGGTATTTGTCTTCAATCTCACCAATTCTGTCTTCCATTGAATCAATTCTACTCCTTTGCCCATTCAATGTCTTATATATTTCTGAAAATTTAATATTAATCTTCTGGATTTCTGTGTATAGATTTTGTAGCATTACTAATTTTTCATTTATTTTGTCATTTTGTTCTTGTGTTGTCTTTTGAAATTGTTGTAGGGTTTTCTCTGTGTTTTCCTCAATTTTGTCAGTGTTTTCCTTGGTCTGTCTCTCAAATCATTGAAGATACCTAATATAATTCTTTTGAATTCCTTATCAGGGAGTTCTAATGCTGTGTCTTCCTCAGGGATATGTTTTGGGTCTGTATCCTGGTCCCTTGTTTCTCCTGCTTTATCTTGCTTCTTTGAGTGCACTGTGATGCTCTGTTGTCTCTGAAGCATTGTGAGGTTTTTGTGTTTATATTTAATTGGTGATTGTATGTTGGAGTGACTTGCCCACAATTTTTGTTTTCTTTGTTCTGTTTGTATGTTATCTATGTAAGCTGGGTACTGTGCTGTGCTCCTCTATTCACTAGTTGACAGCACTTGTACACTTACCACCTGTCTCCTTCTTGTTGTCAGCCTCTTGTATGTCCCTGACAACCTTGGCAAACAGAGCCTATTCTTAGGTCCCTGGTATCTGAATGAGAATGCTATTAAAATCCAAAATAACTGCCACTTTTAAATATTCAAAATGACTGTACCCTTAGTCACTTTAAATATCCAAAATGGCCACTGCTTATAAACATTCAAAATGGCTGTGCCCTCAGTCACTTTAAATATCTAAAATGGCTGCCACTTATAAACAATCTAAATGGCTGCACCTTCCAGACAATGGAAAGTCCACAGCTCAGGTTGTCTCCTTGCTGTTTCTCTTCCTAGTGATAGGTCACAAGTGCAGTCATCCCTGCAGCCCTTGGTGACCAGGGCTGATCTTTAGATCAATTCTCAGGTCCTAATACCACTTGGAAATATTCAGGCTGTTGGTCCCATCAGAGTAGCTGACAGTCTGCAGCTCTGATTGTCTCTGTATTCACTGTTTCCATTCAGGTTTTTCCTCTAGTTGGTGCCTAATTCACTTCTGTATAGTTCCTTTCAAAGCTCAGGGCTCCAGGATTATCTTCTGTATCTCTGTCAATTGGTTTCCCTTTTCTTTGTTGAAGAGGGTCTGTGTCGCTTGTCTGCCTAGTCCTCCATCTTACCAGAATTCTTTTTGTGGAGACACTCTTAATCTACTTGTTTTAAATTCTTTTTCATATTCTTTTATTTTTAATTTCCTAGAATTAAATAGAAGTGAACTACTATTCTAATTGCTGATTTTATTGAGTGTTTTTCATTATGTTAGCTTTGGACATGCATTTTATAATTTAAAAATTATTTTATAGTAATATCCAGCCATACTTTGAGTAAGAAGTTTTACTATATTTTATTTACCTCTACATTCACCACTTTCTGACTCAGTATTGTGATTGCCATCTGGTCCCTCTGTCCAGCATCAGGTCTTATACAAATTTCTCAGGATTCCTTCCACTGTTATATTGATATTTCAAGTGCTGTCTCTGAGATAGTAGCTGACATGTTAGGTCCTGGTGGTGAGAAATGTCTGTATCCTGGGCCTCCCCAAACTATGGAGCTCATCATAAACTAACAAAAGCAATAGCTGGAAGTTTTATTGTCTGCCTCTTCTCAGTCATTGGTTTCTGTTAGGTCCTGAGCCTCACATGTGGATTATGTGGGATTTCTATTCCACTGGAGTTGAACTCTAGGTTGCCTCTGGGAGCTCAGCAATGTACAGCTTTAGGCCTATCACCACTGTGCATTTATTTTCTATTTCTTATCCTTGAAGATGACTGGAAGTGCATCTTTACCTTATTCATGACTCTCTATTCTTTAGCGAAAAGTTGCCCAGCAATTATTGGTTAAAAAAGTTAGGAGATTTGATATTCTTGTTCAATATGTTGATCCTCTTACAGATTTTTTTCTAGAAAGATATAAATGATAACTACTGGCACTGGTACCATATGCATAAATGATGTGGTTATTGTGGACATTTTCAGCTATTTTGGAAACTCTTCATGCTTCCAAAGACATTCCATGTGCTAAAATATTACATCTATTTGTCCCCTATCTTCATATGTTAGTTTACTTGACCTTCTATAACAGTTACCACAAAGTGGGTGGCTGATAGGAGCAGAAATTTATTGTCACTCAGTTCAGGAGGTTAAAAGTCTGAGTTTGGAATGTTGGTAGGACTATATTCTTTCAGAAATCTCCTGCAGAAGATCTCTACTTATTTCTCCAAGCTTCTGATAGCCCCAGGTGATCCTTGGTGTTCTTTGGCTTGTAGATACACCTTTACATAGCCATTGTCTTAGTTTCTCAGTGCTTCTATAACATAAATGCTACAGACATGGCTTTAATGCATATAAATTTATTTAGGAGACTAGATGTCCAAATTCAGAACACCAGATGGAAGGAAAGTCTGTGGATCCTGGGGGAAGGTCCTTTTCTCTTTCCCACTTCTGTTCTTCAGTTCCTTTGTGATCTACCCATGACATCAGTCTTCCTTATTTGTCCTTTCTTGTTACTGTGACTAATCTACTCCTTTTATATTTCAAAAGTTTTCAGTTTAAGCCACTCTGCATTGACATGGGCTCATTAACAAAGAAAATTCTATTCCCAAATGGGATTAGATCTACAAGTATAGGGGTTAGTATTTATAGTAGATATCTTTCTTGGAACACAAGTCAATCCACAACAGTCATCATTCCCTTTGTTTCTGTCTGTTCTCTTTTATAGGGATACGAGTCAAATGGTATTAGGGTTAACCCTACTTCAGTATAAACTCATGTTAATATGCCTACTTTCTTCAAAGAGCTTATTTCCAAATAAGGTCAGGTTCATAGGTACACAGAGTGGAGGAGTTCAATATATCTTTCAGGTGGGGCAAACTTCAATCTGTAACTCCTCATTTCCTCTCTCTCTCTCTCTCTCTCTCTTTTAATATCTTTTATAAAATTCACATATATTTATACACTTAGGAACAGAATTTACTATTAACACATGATGGTAATTCCATCATGCCTTGTTGGCTATGCTGAGTAATATCTCTTTGAAGCTTGCCTTCCTTCTTTGTATTCTCTATTATTTCTATGCTATTCCCACACTCTCCAAGCCCACTGCTTGCCTTGTTTCTCAGGGAACTTATTCTTTCTCCTGACTTTGTATATCATCACTCTTTTATATCTGCCTCTCCAGACATAGAAATGAATGGTTACAGTGTCCCAGGCCCAGTCACTGTGCTAAATATTTTTTTACATTGATTGTTTTTTTGTGTTGCGGCAGCACTATGAGTTTTAAGTATTATTAATATTCATATTTTACACATAAAATAGTTCAGATTTAGAGAGTTAAAAACATTAGTTGTCCCAATTGCTTGGGATTCAGGGGGGTACTTGGACTCAAGACCTTTAGTTTCAAAGCCAGAAAAGGAAATCTCGGGCAAACCAAGTTGGCCAACCTAGGCTTAAGGTCAGTAACTAACAAGTTGCTGTGTCGGTTCTGACTTGTAGAGACCACATGGTCATCATCAGAATAGAAATGTGCTCTATAGAGTTTTCAGTGGATGATTTTTTGTTAAGTAAATTCTCAGGCCTTTTTCTAAGGTGTCTCTGGGTGTATTTGAACCTCCAACAGTTCATTTAGCAGTGGAGTGTGTTATATTTTGTTTGCCTTACCCAGAGACTTCTGTCAGTGGCTAAAACCAAAAAAAAACAAACTCATTGCCGGTGAGTTGAATCCAACTCATAGAGACCCCTTCCTGGGTTTCTTAGGCGGTATGTCTATGGAAGAAGATTACCCACTCTTTCTTCTCAGGAGTGGCTGGTGGGTATTCAAATGCCTTAGGCACTATGCCACAAGAGCTCCTCGTCAGTGGTTAGGAAGTGGCAAAGACTATGTGTGAACCTAGGCCCATCTGAGCATTAAGTCTTTGTTCTTCACAGTGATGTTATATTGTACCCATAAAATAAAGTATAAAAAGGGATGATTCAGAGAGTAGGTGGGAAGTAAAGTCATGAACGAATTAATTGGTGGGAAAATACTGTTTCCTAGAAGAAATTTCATGAGAAGGAATTGTGCTAGATTGGGAGGAGTCAGAACACCTGAATTCTGGTTTCAGTTATTTCACAGCCACAATGTTATGTTGAACATATCTTGTGCTGCTGTTTCCTAATCTGTATAAAGACAGGCTAATAAGAAGACAACTCCTGAGATTCTTTCCAATTTTGTAATTGTATGATTTGAACCTGTCCCTTAAATATAAATTCCAAATCATTTCATAACCCATATGTTCTAGTTAGTTTTTATGAGGTCATAGAGAAAAGAGAAAGCTGAAAATAGAGTATTAACAATTTTCATGATTTACTCAAATTTTTGATCTGGCTCTTTAACTTCAGAGTTAGTGTTTCTGGGCTCAGCAAAATTCCATAGAAGCAGTTTAATAATAATGGCCTTTATTTTATTTTATTTGTTGTAATTAACTTTATGGTGTTTTCATTATTTCTCTAACTGTTTACATGGTGTCCCAAACATCTCAGCAGGAATTGTTTTATAAATCAAGTTTTCACTCTTTATTATTGTTTATAAAATGTTAATAGGTTCTATTTAAAGCATGTGTGATTAATAGTTCCTAGATTGTACTTTTATAACAGTACTGTTTTAATTTGTGAAAAATTATAAGAAGAACAGACTCACCACATACCATGATTAGCATTAAAGGCATAATAACATGTATAGATAGGAGAATTTTCATATCTTAAAAGCATTTCTGACATAATAGAATGCTTAGAAAACAGTCACTTTTACCATTTTTGCTCCTGGACATACATGTTATAACTGACAAGTCTTCTAATAAAAATTTTCTAAAAATTAAAATTTATGAAAGACATTGTTGTTGCTGTTGATAGGTGCTGTTGGGTTGGCTCTGACTCATAGTCACCCTATCCACAACAGGAGGAAACACTGCCCAGTCCTGTGCCATCTTCACAATCTTTGCTATGCTTGAGCCCATCTTGTAGCCACTGTGTCAATCAATCTTGTTTGGGTCTTCCTCTTTTTCTCTGATCCCCTACTTTACCATGATATCCTTCTCTGGGGACTGTCCCTTTTGATAACATGACCAAAGTGGGTGAGATGAAGTCTAGTTATTCTCACTTCTAAGGAGCATTCTGGCTGTACTTCTTCTTCTTCTTCTTTTTTTTTTT
>NW_006923233.1:46597-47204 GCF_000298275.1 Orycteropus afer afer | reverse complement strand
CTCTCTATGTCTTCCTCTTCCTCAATGCCACCATATTGGTCACTCACATTTGGTACATTGCCCTTCTCTTCACCCAAATCAATACTTATCTCTATCTATCTAATAGAGTTCCCTCCGCTTCCCTCCCACCCCTCGTAACCAACAAAGAAAATATCCTTCTATAGATAAAATTTTCCTTAATTTTTACAAAAATGGACTAATAAAATATTTGTCCTTTTGTGATTGACTTATTTCATTCAGCATAATGTCCTCCAAGTTCATCCACGTTATGTAGCATTTTGCAGAGTCTACATTATTCTTTAGCATTGTGTAGTATTCCATTGTGTGTATGTATCATAATTTGGTTATCCATTCCTCAGTTAATGGACATCTAGGTTGTTTCCATCTTTTGGCTATTGCAAATAGTGCTGCGATGAACATGGGTGTGCATATATCTGTTCTTGTCTTCGCTCTCACTTCTTTAGAGTATATACCTAGTAATGGAATGGCTGGGTCAAATGGTATTTCTAATCCCAGCTTTTAAAGGAATCGCCATACTGCTTTCCACAATGGTTGTACCATTTTACAGTCCCACCAGCAGTGTATGAGAGTCCCAATCTCTCCACAA
>NW_006923233.1:0-17683 GCF_000298275.1 Orycteropus afer afer | reverse complement strand
AGTTATTCCCCATGATGAGACTGGCAATCAACTCCATGGTGGGATCTACCACAAGCAGCTGAGTAGCTGCCTTTAGGATGTGGTATGCTTCCTGTATGTAAGGAGAAGCATTGGGAATGGTCTCTAGCCTATGGCATGCTTGGACCCTGCATGTAGTCGTGTCGTTGCTCAGCAGCCTGCTATGCTCTACCGACTTTAGGACTTACAATGCACTTAAATTTATGGCCTGCAGTGTGGTTTGGTAACATCAGGACTTGCCAACCTTGGAGCTTCTCAGCAGCTGAGTGAAGAAACGCCTCTAGTTCCAGTGGGCCGGGAGCAGGAGGTGGAGCTGGACCCCAAGGTTGAGGGGCTTTCACCCAGCCCCTAGAGGCTGGCTCTTTCAACTTGGACTTAAAGCCTCAAAATTGTAAAAATAAACTGCTGTTTGTTAAGGCCATCCCATTTGTGGTATATTCTTGTCAGAGCGGAACTAGATAACCAGAACAGGCATTATGCTACCAGAACTCCTTGGTAAACTATAAAACTCCACCAAATGAAAGCTATTGTTGTCAAAGGGGAAGATATCACCAGTTTTAGAGCAGAGGAGTGATGTTTATATATATATATAAAGTGTTGTAGTTCATCCTGTTTTTCTTGAGTGAGTAAACTAAAAATATGTATTTGTCATCACTGACTTACTTAATGTAATTGTATTTAAGGACCTGGAGTCCAGCCTTCAAAAACAAAAACAAAAGAGTTTCACCGTAAGTACATTTCATGATGGCTACTGCAGAGGCTATACCTGAAGAAACAGAATGTGAGTATCCCTGCTTACCTAAGAACTTGGCACACAATGCATGGTGCATGAACTGTTATAAGATGATTTTTTTTATTAATGAATAGTTCTCAGAACACTATACTTATCAGTACTCCTTTTAAGAATCCATCCCTTTCTTTTTATTTAAATGTAACCAACTTCTGTGAGATCAATAGCAACTTTCAACATATTGTACTGTCCAATATTGCATCCACTAGCCACATCTATGCTTGAAATATACCTAGTACTACAACTAAGGAACTGTAAATTTAATTTAGTTTTAATTCATTTTTATTTCAACTTAAAAGCTTAAAGTTCAGTTACTGGAAAACTTTTAAGAATGTTTAGAATAACTCAGTTGTGTACACCTACTTTTTCAGGTGATGTTTCATGAAATCCATATGCAGATCAACATGACACATGTATAAGTGCAAAACACACACTGGATTTTGAAGACTTAGAGCAAAAAAAAAATAAAAGTAGAATATCTCATTAATTATCTTTTTAATGTTGATTCATGTACAAAAAATAATATTTGGGGGTATATTTTGTTTAAATAAAATAAGACACAAAAATCCCATTACCATCGAGTGGTTTGCAACTCATAGTGACCCTACAGGACAGACTAGAACTACCTCATATGGTTTTCAAGGCTATACATCTTTACAGAAGCAGACAGTCTCATCTTTCTGTCCTGAAGCAGCTGGTGGGTTCCAACTTCTGACCTTTTGGTTAGCAGACATAGGTATTGCATACCAGAACACCTTTAAATAAAATATGCTATTAAAATTAGTTATGTGTTATTAAAATTAATTTCACTTTTTTTTCACTCTTTAAAGTGTGGGTATTAGAAAAATTTAAATTACATATGTGGTTCACAAGTAATTTCTGTTGGACAGAAGTGATCTAGATTTTAAAACACTGAAAGTAACCTTAAACTTAGACTTAGGAAACACAATGGAGAAATGGATAATCCTGAGCCTAGAGCTGAGATTTTTAGGATTTCCTGCTCTGCTATCTTCCCTTGCCCCTTGCAACCGCAGCAGTCTATGATACCAGCAAGCTGGTACCTGTCCACACCTGCCAATAAGTACCTATGTAGATCTCTTTAATTCTCTATCTGGACAACACAATATATTTTTAAGCAGAAAACGAGGAAGATCCGAGAAGAGGAGGAGGAATGTTTTCTAGTCTCATTTTGCCTTCAGATCACTCATAATTAAATTATATTTGGAGTTTTGGTACTGTGAGTTTGGAATTCCCCCACATCTCCTTAGTAACTTACACCCCAGTCTGAGAAATATTAACATACACAGACTTTTTTGGTATACTTTGCAAAATCTCCCTGAGGTATGCAGGGAATTTGTTAATTATTTATTATTACAAAGAGGATAAGATACTTTGATAAAGAAAACCAAAGAATAAGGGAGTAGGAAAGTTATGTCAATATGAGACAACTAAACACAATACCCTTTATTTGGAGTTGAAGAGATGTGTCTCTATGTAGAAAATGTTCTGGTAAAAAAAGTCATTGAATATATGTTGTGGGAAAAGATAACTATATGCCACTTGAAATTTAGGTTTTACTTGATTCTTTACTCTTTTTGAAAAGAAGTTAGAAATTATATAGAAATGGTATGTGCTTTCTTCACCTATATGTAATAGAATTGAATGTAACATTTCTATTTGATGTTTTTCTTTGATATCCTTCTACTCCCTTTCCAGAGTTTTGCTTCCACAACTCTTTACCTTAGAACTAATGACTTTAGTTCCAGCCTCTTCACTCTCATTGACATTTCTAACTTTTCCCTTAATCTGAACTTACTTTTAGAAAGAAATCTTTAAGCACTTGCAGTGATATTCAAATCTTTGCTTATTTGTTTTTTCACTTCCCTGATGTTTGATTGTTATTTTTAGCCAAGAAATTCTTCCCTTCAAAATAAATCTTAAGAGCACAAATATGTAAAACTGATAAGGCCTGAGCTGTGCTGATAGAAGGAAGAGCCTGCAAGGCACGTGAAATTACTGAAGCACAATTTGAAAACCACTTCCTTAGTGTGGATTCATTCTGTTATTTCTCTTGAGATATTTCTGTTTTAAATCTTGTTTTAATAATACAATGCAAAGTCTTAGCTCTTTAAAAGGAAATTCGTACATTAACAAGCTGATGGTAGAGGATGTTAGTGGTTCACTCGCTCACTTTCTGCCATTGATTCTGACTCATAGAGACCCCTCCTTGGGTTTCCTAGGTGGTATCTCTGTGCAAACAGATCGCCCAACCTTTCTTCCCTGGAGTGGGTGGTGGGTTTGAACCGCTAGCCTTCTGGTTAGCAGTCAAATGCCTTAGGCACTATACCACTAGAGCTCACTAGTGGTTTAAATTGACCTTTAAAACAGCATCTATCTTACCAAATAGCTTAACATTTATTCACAAATTGTTCTGGCATTAGATTCTTAAGTGCCTGGAAGGCAGGAATAGCACCAAAATCAGCATCTGGCTCTTAAAACCAAACAAATTGCCATTGTGTTGATTCTGACTAGAGATGACCATGTGAGATAATGATTTAATTATGAAGTTATGCTGAATATTTTTGTTTTCTTTATGTTGAGGTGTTACCCATACTGAAGACTGTAGTCTTTAATGTGATCAGTAAGTGCTTTAGGTCTTCTTCACTTTTAGCAAGAAAGGCTGTATCATGTGCATGTTGTTAATGAGTCTTCTTCCAATACAGATGCCACATGCTTCTTCATATAGTCCAGCTTCTCAGATTATTTGTTCAGCATACAGATTGAATAAGTATGGTAAAGAATGCAACCCTGACAAACACCTTTCCTGATTTAAAACCATGCAGTTCCTTTTGGTGTGTTTGAATGACTGCCTCTTTGTCCATGTACAAGTTTCTCATGAGCACAAATAAATATTCTGAAATTCCCATTCTTTGCAATGTTATCCATAATTTGTTATGATCCTCATAGTCAAATGATGTTGCATAGTCAATAAAACACAGGTGAAAATCTCTCTGGTATACTCTGCTTTCAGCCAAGACCTATCTGACATCAGGAAAGATATCCCCAATTCCATACCCTCTCCTGAGTCCAGCTTGAATTTCTGGCAATTCCATGTCAACATACTGCTATGACTGTTGTTGAATTATCTTCATCAAAATTTTACTTACATGTGATACTAATGATACTGTTTGATAATTTCTGCATTCTGTTGGATCATCTTTCCTTGGGGCAAATATAGATCTCTTCCATTTGGTTGGCCAAGCAGTTGTCTTCCAAATTTCTTGGCATTAATGAGTGAGCACCTCCAGTGTGGCAACAGTGGGTATTCCATCAATTTCTGGAGCATTGTTTTTCACCAATTCCTTCAGTGCGGCTTGAAGTTCTATTTCCTTCAATACCATTGGTTCCTGATCATGTACCACCTCCTGAAATGGTTGCACAGTAACCAATTCTTTTTGGTACAATGACTCTGTATATTTCTTCCATCTTCTTTTGACACTTCCTGCCCATAGAGTCCATAAATATTGCCACTCAAGGCTTGAATTTTTTTCTTCAGTTCTTTCTGAGCCTGTTCTTCTTTGATTTGCTAACTTCAGTTCTTTGCACATTTCATTATGATACTTTACTTTGTCTTTTTGAGCCACCCTTTAATATTTTCTGTTTAGCTCTTTTAATTCATCATTTCTTCTATTCCCTTTAGCTACTCTCTATTCCAGAAACATCCTTTTTGGTCTTTTCTTCCTTTTCTGTCTTTTTAATTACATTTTGATTTCTTCATGGAAGATATCCTTGATGTCATCTCACCATTCATCTGGTCTTCAGTCACTGGTGTTGAATGTATCAAATCTATTCTTCAGATGGTCTCTAAATTCAGTTTGGATATACTCAAGATCAGGAGCTCCAGTAGCATAGTGCCTAACCAGAAGGCTGATGGTTCAGTCTCACCAGTCACTCCTTGGAAGGAAGGTTGGGCAGTATACTTCCATAGTGATACTGCCTTGATAACCCAGGAGGGGTTGTTATGAGTCGGGTCTGACTCGAAGGCACATAACAACAACATAATCAAGGTCATATTTTCACTTTTATGGACTTATTTTAATTTTCTTAAGCTTCAACTTCAACTTACATATGAGCAATTGATGGTCTGTTCTGCAGTCAGCTCCTGGCCTTGTTCTGATAGATGATAAGGAGCTTCCCCATCATGTCTTTCCACAGATGTAGTCAATTTGATTCCTGTGTATTTCATCTGGAACCATCCATGAATATACTCACTGTTTATGTTGTTGAAAAAAGTTATTTGCAATGAATAAGTCATTGGTCTTACAAAATTCTATCATATAGTCTTCAACATCATTCCTATCACCAAGGCCATATTTTCCAACTACTGTTGCTACTTTGTTACCAGCTTTCAGATTTCGATCAACAGTATTTATCAATGCATCTTAATTGCACGTTTGATCAATTTCAGACTGCAGAATCTATGAAAATCTTAAATTTCCTTGTCTTTGGCCTTAATGGTTGGTATGTAAACTTTAATAATAGTCATATTAACTGGTATTCCTTGTAGGCCTATGGATATTATCCTATCACTGACAGCATTGTACTTCAAGATAGACCTTGAGATGTTCTTCCACATTCTGATTACTAATGGATATTAGCAGCTATTTCTTCTCATCTTGAGTCTTTTCACATCAGAAAATGAGGGTCCTGAAAACTTTACTCCATCCAAATCTTTAAGGTTTTTGCTACTTCGAGGAGGCAGCTCTCCCTCAGTCATATTTTGAATGTCTTCCAACCTAAGGTGCTTATCTTCTGGCACTATTTCAAACTGTTTCATAGCCATTCATAAGGTTTTCAGTGGCCAGTTTTTTCAGAAGTGGACCTGGCCACGTCCTTCTCCCTAGTCTGTCTTAGTCTGGAAGCTCCACTGAAACCTGTACACTGTGGAGCCCCTGCTTGTATTTGAAATATTAATGGTATAGCTTCAGCTTCACAGCAATATGCAAGTCACCACAGTATGACAAAGTGACAGAAGAGTGCTGGAAAAACCATAATAAAAATTAATTTATTCAAACAGACTTAGAAAGTTCAGGTTTATCTTTGTGCTTTTGAATACAAGAGGATTGACTAGTAAAATTAATTTTATAAAGACTGTTGGGGAAAATTTAGCCCAAAGATACTTGTTATGTTAGTTGTCATTGCATTGGCTCTGACTCATGATGACCTCACGTGCAACAGAATGAAACATTGCTTGGTTCAATGATAATAATGCAATAATAACAATAGATATAATGATTGCCTACATTTATAGAGAGCTTATTATGTGCCAGGAACTTTGCTAAGTGCTTTTCAACAATTCCTAAATAATCATCACAACAACTCTGCCCAAAAATATTATTATTGTCCTCATTTTATAAATGAGAAAACTAAGGCTTAAGCAAATGAAATAAGTCTCATGAACAAGTTGGAATCCAAACTCAAAATAATAGTGTGACTGAAGAATGAAAGCTCTTAGAAGTCACTCTATATGCCATGGATATGTATTTGAAAATAAACAAAACCTTAATTATATGTCTACTTTAAATTAAACAGAGTAGGAGCAGTCCTTGGCAACTCTTAATAATTGGAGTTATAACATGTTCTTGAATGTATAAAACCTTTGTGCTTACATACTTACCTCATTTTTTAACAAAGAAACTGAACTCTCAGAGAGTATAACTGGATGGATTCTTAATGTCAGAATTGTTTAATTTATTGTAACTTTTAGACTCATTTGTTGAATATATGAATATTCTTGGAAATTATAAAAATAAAGAACAAACTCTAGCTTTGCCTTTTCATAGGCATTGGCATGTGAGTGATCTTGTGGTGCCTCAAGAATTTAATTCCTTTGTTAAAGGGCTAAGTTATAGTTATGAGAGAAGATCACCTTAAATGACAACAAAGGCACAGGGCCACCAGGATGAAGTCAATGTATCAATGTGCCTTCAGTGGAGCTAGCTCAAGATTTGTGTGAAATTGCTATCTTCTGGCTGTGATTGCCCTTTTCGCTCCTTTATGAACAATCCCAGGCCTTGTCCCATTTGAGAAACTTATGGCCTGTCTGTATAGACACACTGCGGCATTCCCTCCATGAATGGATGTCTCCTTGTTGGGCCCAAGGAGGTCATTAAGGTTGCCAGAGCAAACACTAGCTGCTCTACAGTTCACAGGATGCACTTGAGGAGTACAGGAAAATCAGGCACACCTAGTGATCAACAGAGAGCCGACCTGGGAAGACAGATCTACCTTGGGAATTTAACTCTTCTATCAGAGATTAATTTTAGTAATAGTAGAAAATCAGAATAGCTGCTTCAGCACCTTAAATGACAAGAAAGGTGCAGGGCTTCTGTTTCAAGTGCCCTTGTGGTTTCAGGGAAATGTGAATATTTCTTTAGGGTGTTCAGCCCAGGCTCAAAGGAGTCTTGAATACCAGGCATCAGGAAAAGCAGCAAAGTAGAAAAAAAGCAGCAAAGGACTCATGCAACCAGTGCCTGTGAAGGCCCATAGGCAAGCTGTATAACTTCAGAAGTCACTCAGACCCTCCTGGTCTCTGAACTTTACCTGTCAAGGAAGACAAGATCATCTCTTGGGTCTCATCAGGTATGAGACCCTATGGTTTTTACAAAGACACACTTTTAACAAAAAATAATGGGGTGGTGTAGTGCTTAAAACATTTGACTATAAGGCTGGTGGTTCAAACCCACTGGCTACTCCTTGGAAGGAAGATTGGGCAGTCTACTTCCATAGTGATACCACCTCGGAAACTCAAGGAGGGGTCACTATGAATCGGATTTGACTTGGTGGCAGTGAGTATATGTTGTTGTTGTTATGTGCTGTCAAGTTGGACTCGACTCATAGTGACCCCTCCTTGGGTTGCCGAGGCAGTATCACTATGGAAGTAGATTACCCCATCTTCCTTCTGAGGAATGGCTGGTGGGTTTGAACCACCAACCTTCTGGTTAGCAGTCAAGTGCCTTAGGCACTATAGTAATGCATTATATTATTTGCCATGTGTATGCCAGGTATGGAAAGAATTATAAAGAAGTTTTGATTAGTCAGAAGATAATTAAAGGAAGAAAGAATTATCCCAAGAGGAGGTAAAGAAAGGAATAACTTGTGGTGTAACATCTCAGGAAAACTCAATGCCTTTCCTCCAGGAAATACGTGCTGTGGTTAGAGGACCCCCTCACAGGAGGTTTAGATTTCAGCTGAAACTTGATGAAACAATTTTAATTCTTAGTCTCCCCCATGTGAATTCAGTGCACTGTATAATTTTTTTATTGCATTTTATTGACATATAATTTAGGTACAGTGAAATACACAAAATTAAAGTGACATGCATCAATGCATTTTTTTTTCAGTGTTCCCTCCTTTCCCCTCCCACCCCTGGCAACCAACAAAGAAAGTTTCCCTCCATATATAAACCTTTCCTTGACCCTCCACAACAATGAACTAACACTATATTTGTCCTTCTGTAGTTGACTTATTTCACTCAGCGTAATGTCCTCCAAGTTCATCCATATTATGTGGTGTTTTGCAGACTACATTATTCTTTAGTGCTGCAAAGCATTCTGGTATGTGTGTGTACCATAGTTTGCTATGGCACTCTTCTGCCTATGGGCATGTAAGTTGTTTCTATCTTTTTGCTATTGTAAATAGTGCTGTGATGAACATGAGCATGCGTATATCTGTTCCTATCCTGGCTATCAACTCTCTAGGATATATATCTAGTAATGGAATTGCTAGGTCAAATGGTATCTCCAATTCCAACTTTCTAAGGAATTGCCTTAGTGTTTTCCACAATGGTTGTGCCATTTCACAGTCACACAAGCAGTGTATGAGAGTCCCAATCTCTCCACATCCCCACTAGTATTTGTTATTTTCTGTCTCATTGAACCTTGCCATCAGTGCTGGGGTGAGACGGCATATCTCATTGTTGTTTTGATTTACATCTCTCTGATGGCCAATGATAGTGAGCATCTTTTCATGAATTAGCTGACCACTTGAATATCCTCCTTGGTGAAGTGTCTATTCATGTCTTCTGCCCATTTTTCAATTGGATTGTTAATCCTTTGATGTTGAAGCATTGGAGTTTTCCATCAATCTTAGAGATAAGTCCCTTGCCAGATATGTAATTATCAGCAAATATGAATTTGTTGCTGTCATTTTTGTCATGTGCCTTTTCATTGTGTTGATTTCTTTGTTCCATATAATTTTCTATGCTGAACTTTTTTTTTTTTTTTTTTTTTTTTATGAACCGTGTTATCACTTCCTTCTTTGGTATTGTTTTAGTATTTGCTGAATACTTATGCTGGTCCTCTTTTTATTTTGATGTGAAGGTTTATCATTTTTCCTTGAGGTTACCTTGTGATTTATAGTTTTCTTCCCAAGTTTAGAACAGTCCGTTCTATCTTATAGTTGTCTTGACTTCCCTACGATCTAGAAGTTCTGAAATGACACAGATTTTTTTCCCTCATTTGGGTTTGTAGTTGTCCTCATTTGTCTGTTGGTATCTCTGGTTCTCTGTTTACAATCTTGTAGGCTTATTTACTTTGGATACTTCCATAGCTGGGTTGGTTTCTGTGTTATATCATCATGTGTGTTAATGGTCAGTTGTTGTTGGTTGTTGTTTCTTCTCTGTCCAAAGGGCTCCCTTTAGCATCTCTTATAAGGTTGGTCTGGTTTTAACAAATTCCCTTAATTTCTGCTTATCTGGAAATGTCCTAATTTCACCATCATATTTGAGGGACAGTTTTGCTGGGTACATAATTCGTGGTTAGAAATTTTTCTGTTTCAATGTTTTATATATACCATCCCACTGTCATCTTGCCTGCATGGTTTCTGTCGAGAAATCTGAGCTTAGTTTTATTGGTTGCCCCTTGTAGTTAACTTTTCGTTTTTCCCATGCTGCTCTCATGTTTCTTTCTTTGTTTTTGGCTTTGGTGAGTTTGATGATATGTCTTGGTGTTTTACTTTTGGGTTCTATCCTGTTTGGGGTTTGTTGGACTTCTTGAATGGACATATTCTCATCTTTCATCATATCAGGGAAGTTCTTCTCCAACAAATCTTGGACAATTTTCTCAGTGGTTTCATTTTTCTCTTCCTGTTCTGGAATTCCAATGGCATGTAGGTTATTCCTTTTGAATGGCATCCCACATGAACTTTAGGCTTTCTTCATTTTGTTTTGATCTTTTTTCTGATTGCTCCCTTTCCAAAGGAGTATTCAGGTATTTTGTCTTCAATCTCATTAATTCTGTCTTCCATTGCATCAATTCCACTCCTTTGCCCTTTCAATGTGTTATCTATTTCTGACAATTTAGTATTAATCTTTCTCAATCCTTTGAAGATATCTAAATATAATTATTTTCAATTCCTTATCAGGGAGTTCCAATGCTGCGTCTTCCTCAGGGATTTGTTTTGGGTCTGTATCCTGGTCCCTTGTTTCTCTTGCTTTATCTTGCTTCTTTGTGTGGACTGGGATGCTCTGTTGTCTCCGAGGCATTGTAATGTTTTTGTGTTTATATTTAATTGGTGATTATATGTTGGAGTGACTTGCTCACAATTTTTGTTTTCTTTGTTTTGTTTGTATGTTATCTTTACAAGCAGGATACTGTGCTATGCTCCTCTGTTCACTAGTTGACAGAACTTATACACTCACCACCTGTTTCCTTTCCTTTGTCAGCCTCTCATATGTCCTTGCCGACCCTGGCAAACAGAGCCTGTTCTTAGGTCCCTGGAATCTGAATGAGAATGCTATAACTTTAATATCCAAAATGGCCACCACTTGTAAACATTCAAAATGGCTGCACCCTCAGTCACTGGAAATATCCAAAATGACTGTCACATGTAAACAATCAAAATGGCTGTGCCCCCTGGACAGCAAAAAGTCCACAGCTCAGGTTGTCTTCCTTCTTGCTGTTTCCCTTCTTAGTTAGGCCACCAGAGCAGTTGTCCCTGCAAACTTGGTGACTGGGACTGATCTTTAGGTCAGTTCTCAGGACCCAATACCACTTGGAAATATTCAGGATGATGGTCTCATCAGAGTAGCTGACAGTCTGCAGCTTGGACCGTGTGTGCACTCACTTTGTGTTCAGGTTTTTCTACTAGTTGGTGCCTAATACGCTTCTGTATATTTCCTTTCAAAGCTCAGGGTTCTGATTTTATCTTCTGTATCTCTGTCAATTGGTTTTTCTTTTCTTTGTGGAAGAGGGTCTGTGTCACTTGTCTGCCTATTCCTGCATTTAACCACTCACTGTATAATGTTGAATGACAAAAATTATATGAGCCACTAATGGTGCTGACCGAATCATGTGTGACTTTGTGTTCTGATATGTACAGGGAATATATACGCTTCTCCAGAAACATGTGCATGAAATCTTAACAATTACTTAATATTGAAAAAAATAATTCTACCAGTTAATAGGGATCGGGCAGTGTTTTGTTCTGCTGTGCATGGGGTCGCTATGAGTCAGAAATGACTCGACGGCACTTAACAACAACAACAACAACCAGTTAATATCCTTAGAACTATACAGACAGCTGTGAATGTAGGGAGATACAGTGATGATTGTGGAAGATTTGTGTTTGGTAATGACTTAAAGCACGTTTAATAAGAAGCTCTGGTGGCATCATGGGTAGACATTGGGGACTGCTAACCAAAAGATCAGTGGTATAAACCCAACAGCTGTTTTACAGGAGGAAGACGCAGCAATCTACTTCCATAAAGAAACCAAATTGGGGATCACTATGAGTCAGAATGGACTTGATGCAGGTTTTCTTTTCTTTTTTTTTTTTTTTTCATTCTTTCTTTAAAGCATTTTCCATAGGGAGAAGCTAGAGAACAAGAGTAGGTGTTGATATTTCTAAAATAAGTGCAGAGGGACAATTCCAATGCTGCTTAACTTGATGGATGACCTTTAGACTATGCTTGTTTTCTAAACCCCGTACTTTTGTGGTTGGCCAGAGCCCAGTCATTCTTCTTTTTTGCTAGAGTTTTCCTCAGGCTTCATTCTTCAGGACTTCATTGTGACTAGTAACAAGTATCTGTGGCCCATGAGTCTATATGGTGAAAGACAAGGGGGGGATTACATGCAGAACACCCAACTGAGGGCAATGCACCAACCTATTCTACAGAGATACATCCCTTTGAGCAATTGGCCACAGGGCACCAGAGGGGCAACATTTACATGGAGGAAAAGCTGGACATACAGGAGTGCATAACTAAGAAGGCACAGGGACGGGGGAAGGGTCACTGGAAAGGGACAGGAGGAGAGTGGGTTAGGGCTGAGGATGGTCACTGGGGAATAAAACCAAATGTACATGAACTGTTGAATGTAAAACAAATTCTGCTCTGTAAATTTGCACCCAAAGCACAATATAAATAAATAATAGATAGATAAATAAGCAAGGGGAGATTTTATAAAGCAATGAAGAGAGAGTTTTGCTCCCAATATTTAATTATGAAATTTTCAAATATTCAATAAATAAATAAATAACTCACTGCTGTGGAGTCAGATCCAATTCATAGAGACTGCTCTTTGGATTTCTGAGGCAGTATCACTACAGAAAAAGATTGCCCAATTTTCCTTCTGAGGAGTGGCTGGTAGGTTTGAATGGCCAGCCTTCTGGTCAGCAGTCAAGTGCCTTAGGCATTACACCATCAGAGCTTAGCAAGTTTAAAAGAATTTTAAGTAAATATCCATGTACCTATTTCTCAGTTTTTACCATTAATATTTTATTGTACTTGTTTTCTATCCCTCTGGCGTCTAATACACATATCATTAGTTATAATTCAATATATGTTCAGAGTTTGTTTTCTCTGTATAATGTGCATATAATAAAATGCACAAATCCTAGGTGTATATTTGCTGAATTATATAATTGCATATGGCTTTGTAATCCATATCTTTATCAACATATGGAACATTTACATACTTCCAGAGGTTTCCTTCATGTCTCTTCTTAGTCAATCCGTGGTACCTCCTATCAAAAGTTCTGATTTTCTTTTTTTACACATAGATTAGTTTTATGACATCTTTTAAGTGGTATTTTACAATATGTCCTTTTTTATATAAGGCTTCTTTCACCTGCTCTATTATTTCTGAGATACATGGATATTATCATGATGTTAGAAGTTAGGTTCTTTTGTATTGCCATGAAGTATTGTATGTGTATACAATTGTTCATTTATCGATTCTTCTATAGATGCATGTGTTGGCTGTTTCTAGTTTGCTGGCATTATGAATAAAGCTGCAATGAAAATTCTTGTATAATAAGTGTTTTGAAATATGTTTTCATTCTCTGGTAAATACATAGGTGTGGAATTGCTGGGTCATAGATGTATCTTTAGTTTTATAAGACATTTTCATACCTGTTTTGGTTTTCTAGTGCAACTCTAATAGAAGATACACAAATGGGTGGCTTTAACACACAGGGATTTATTTTCTTACAGTGTAGGACCTTAGAAGTCCCAGTTCAAAGTGCCAGCTCTAGGTCCTGGGTGAAGGCCCCTTAACCTTGGGCTTCAGCTCTGCCTCTTGGTCGCAGCTCTCTGAAACTGGAAGTTTCTCTTAACTCAGGCAGCTGCTGGCTGCTGAAGCTGACAAACCCAAGGTTGACAGGTAAAATGGCAGTCCTAAGATTATCAAGCAATACAGCAAGCCACTAATTCAACTCCATTAACAGTCCCAAGATTGGCAGATAACATGGCAGGCCATTGAGATGTAGGCCTGGCTGTACGCAGGGTTGAAGCATGCCAAAAAGCCCATAAGATTTTCTCAAAGCTGTCTTCTTATATACTGGAAGCAGACCACATCCCTAAAGCAGGTAGCTACTGAGCTGTTCCAGTAGATTCCACCATGGAGTTGATTACTATTCTCATCATTGGAAATAACTGCATCCAGCTGCCTAGGCACTCAAAAACCAAGCCCAGCCAAGTTAATACACAACTTAACTATCACAATACTTTTTCCAAATTGTTGTATTTTACATTTCCACTAACAGTGGAACATGAGAGTTCCAGTAGCTTCACATCCTTACTAACACTGGTCTTTTTAATTTGAGCTGTTGTGGTGGTGGGTGGTGGTATCTCTGTATGATTTTGATTTGCATGACAATGGGATTTTTAACTGATTAAAATTTGAATGAGTGAAAAGAAGAAAGAGAAAGCATTGGTCCTAAGAGTACTAAAGGAGGTACAACCTACTAGCCATAGGTGTTGATATATTTTATTTCCCTGCTATTTCTATTTAGTAAACCCACTAAACAATTATATTTTGCAATTATCATTTTATTGGCAAGTTGAAAATGAAATATCCTTGCAGAAATATATAGCCACTTGTATTAGTCAACGGATATATGCTCTAGAGAATGTAAGTAAATCTGATAATAAATTTTTGTACCCAAAATTATTTGTTGTTGCTTCTTCTGTATAACAACCTGCAAAAAACTTTCAGCACTGAAAAATGTATTTCAATTTCTCCAGCTTTTAATACTTTATTATCCTATTTTGCCACACTGACCATTACAAGCTGGTTTTTCTTTTTTTAAAAGCCAAATATTACTTTTAGCAGCATCTCATTAACTTTTTTTTTGCATTCACTTATATTTTTATGAAGTCCTGTAAGATTCTTAACTCTCCAACTATTTTAATTTCATAGTTTTTCCATTTATGATTGTGAAAATCCATTAACTACATTTAAAAAATCACTTCTGTTTCTATCTTAGATTCTGCTTTAGAGATCACCAAGCAAGATTTTTTTCAAGAAGCAAAAACTCTCATTGCTCAACATTATGAGAAAATAAATGAGGTAAATGCTTTGCAGTTATCTAATATTATGTTTTTTGGAAACTAATGACTATTTTTATATACTACAGTGATTATTCCAAATGATTACCTGAATCCTAATATGTGGCAGGTTCTGAAAAGAATAGGAGAAAATTAAATCCTCAATAAATAAAAAGGTTACATTTTAAAAGAACATTTTTCAATTATACCAATTATTTATACCTTTTTAAACTTTAAATATGTATACAAACACACATACATAATTTGCACTTGTAATTCAAATTTTAATGTTTTCTTTTGATGAATTATAACAAATATTTGGATTTAAAATTTCAGGTAAATATTCCTTTAAGCAACCTTTAGATGAGACTGAAGTAGAAAACTCATCAGTTACAGGTTTGTTATTAGATCACTATGGGTCAGAATGAACTCAATGGCCATGTTTTTTTTAAAAAAACTAGAAACTGTATTTTTGAGGAGTGTCTCTTCTATGCCTGTAGCATGACACACTTCCTTGTATTTTCTCCCACATCAATTTGCATTAGATCTGTTTACCAGTCTTTTTTGAGCATTGTATTTCTACCTACAAGCACTGTGCCTGGCTCAATATATATTCACTGAATAGCACAGATTTGGAAGGGGAGAAGAAGGAGTAAAAAGCAAAGTTAGGGCAAAAAGACAGGACATGCAGCACAGCGTGAATTTTTGGAGGAGAGCATTTATGGAGGTGATGGAGAATATGGGGAGAAGCAATTATTTGGACAAATGGAACTTTGGGGACACAGATGAGAAAAGAGAATCTTCAGATAGTTTTCTTTGTACAACATCATCCTATTTCCCTTTTGGATACTTTATATAAAGGCTTCAAAGAAAGATTTAAAATACTCTTCAGTGATTGCTAGGGGTAGGTGTAGGGAGTGGGGCTCTTACAATTTTTACTTATGTTTCTTTCGAATGGTCTGTTATGCTGAGATTGGCCATAAATTGGTTTTAATCTGATAATAAAAATTTTTAATATTGTGTAACTAATTCTTCCCCTGACCGATTTTATTTTTATTTTTTTCTCTCTCTCTCTCTCTTTTTCTTTTTATTGTGATTTGCATGAAAATTTACAGACCAAATGCACTTTCCATACAGCAGTTCACATATACTTTGTCTCATGACACTCACCACAATTTACCACAATGCAAATCTCCCCTCCTACTTTCCCCCAATAGTTACCTCTTCCCTGTGTCCATCCCTCCATGCACTCTTGCCCCCGAGCTGTCTCCCTGTGTGTAAGCAACACTTCTTTCTCCCATGCTTGTTCTTTCCAAAGAGTGTATCTACCTCAGGTAAATGTTCAACTCACATGCCTGTCTATTGTTTGGCTGGAAGCCACAGGAGTGCATTCAATTCCAGACCTGAAGGGCATCTAGGGGCCATAGTCTCAGTGGTTCCACCAGGCTCTCTCGGGCCAGCAAAACTGGTCCCCCCCCCCTTTTTTTTTTTCCAAATGATTTTGAATTTTGTTCCACAGTGTTCTCCATGTCTATCCAGGATCTCCTACATAGATCCTCTTCCAAGTGGTTGACAGTAGTAGCTGGGCACCATCTAGTTCTTCTGGTCTCATAGTCGTATAGGCTGTAGATCGGATGGTGTACCAGTTGCTAGGACTAATTGTTTCCATGAATTTTTTATTTTCTTCATTCTCTGGACGAGGAGAGACACATTGTTGCATCTAGATGGCAGCTTACAAGCTTTTAAGATCCCAGTTGCTACTTGCCAGAGTAGGAGGTGGAACAATGTACAGAGTAGGAGGTGGAACAAAGGAGGTGTAGTATGTTATGCCAATTGAGCTTGATGTCCTCTGCAACTATGGTCCCGAGCCCACAGGTTCAACTACTCGGTCTCTCTGGGTAGCTGGCTGTGACCAAGCAGTAACTACAACCTTGCCCCTTGTCAGCTCCATTATATACCTGGGAATTCAGATCATACACATAAATTTATAGGACCACTGTCTGCCAACCCTATACATGTTCTTGGGTGCACTCCCCACTTCATAGACATACCTAATAGTTCAACCTGTCCACCCATCTATCCCCCATATACCCATGTTTGCCTTCACTGACAACACCGTACTATATGTGCAAAAGGGTTCATCTTTGTTGTCTGTACTTCCCATGTACCTCTCTATGTCTTTCTCTTCCTCAATGCCACTATATTGATCACTCACATTTGGTACATTGCCCTTCTCTTAACCCAAATCAAAACTTATCTCTATCTATTTAACAGTATTCCCTCCCCTCCCCTCCCACCCCTGATAACAAACAAAGAAAATGTCCTTCCGTAGATAAACGTTTCCTTGACTTATACAATAACAGACTAATACAGTATTTGTTCTTTTGTGATTGACTTATTTCACTCAGCATAATGTCCTCCAAGTTCAACCACATTATGCAGTGTTTTACAGATTCTATATTATTCCTTAGGGTTGCATAGTACTCCATTGTGTGTATGTACCATAGTTTGGATATCCGTTCCTCAGTTGATGGACACCTAGGTTGTTTCCATCTTTTGGCTATTGTAAAGAGTGCCCTGATGACCATGGGTGTGCATATGTCTGTTCTTCTCATAGCTCTCACTTCTTTAGGATATATGTCTAGTAATGGAATGGCTGGGTCAAATGGTATTTCTAATTCCAACTTTTGAAGGAATCGCCATACTGCTTCCCACAATGGTTGTACCATTTTCCAGTCCCACCAGCAGTGTATGAGAGTCCCAATTTCTCCACATCCATGCCAGCATTTGTTATTTTCTGTCTCATTAAACTTTGCAACTAGTGCTGGCGCAAGATGGTTATCTCATTGTTGTTTTGATTTGCATCTCTCTAATAGCTAATGATCTTGAGCATTTCTTCATAGGTTTGTTGGCCGCTTGAATATCCTCCTTGGTGAAGTGTCTATTCTTTTCTTCTGCCCATTTTTAAATTAGTTTGTTTGTCTTTTTGTTATTGAGGTGTTGGAGTTTTCTATAAATTCTAGAGATAAGTCCCTTGTCAGATATGT
>NW_006923232.1:70618-71176 GCF_000298275.1 Orycteropus afer afer | reverse complement strand
TTAAATTCCTTCTCAGATAGTTCTATTTCCTCCTCTTCCTCCATGTATAGTGAGACCTCTGTAGTTTTGCTTATAATGCCTTGTCCTGTTATTTTTTTTGATTTGAGGTTTCCTAGACATTTTGAGGTTGTCTTTAACTGCTGGTTACATGTTGATTTGTTTTGTCTTGGTTTTATGGTTTAATATTTTGAAAAGATGAAACTGGTGTATTTTATTTTATTTAGTTATTAATTCAGGTATGCTGGGTCACTCTGCAGTTTTCTTTGTGATGTTGGAGTCACTGTGTGAAAAGTGGATATGGGTTTCTGTTTGTCTTAAAGACGGTTTAGAATTTGATCTGGAATGTTTTATGTTGGCTGAATGTGGTTTCTTTTATTGGATGAGTGAAGTTATTGGCGGAGAAGGTGGGAGCAGAAAAAGGAAAGCTTGTTGTTGCTAAGGGCAGTTTCTAGGGCTTTGAGCGGGCTGCTACTGAAGACATCATACTGTTATTTACAGGCATGCAGCTCAATTTCAACAAGGACTCCAGTTGTTAGGGGGTTGCCACTTTCCACCAGG
>NW_006923232.1:67146-68623 GCF_000298275.1 Orycteropus afer afer | reverse complement strand
AATAAACTCCTGTTTGTTAAAGCCATCCCATTTGTGGTATATTCCTGTCAGAGTGGTACTAGGTAACCAAAACATCATGTTATCAGGATGGACTAATCTCTTGGGAAGGATATCAAACTTGGTAAAGTAGAAGTCAGAGAAATAGAGGAAGACCCTCAATGAGATGAATTGATACAGTGGCTGCAACAATGGGCTCAAGCATAGCAATGATTATGAGGATGGAGTAGGACAAGGCAGTGTTTCATTCTCTTATGCATAGGGTCATTATGAGTTGGAACTGAGTAGATGAGACTTAACAACAACGAAGACTCATTTGTAAAGTTAACCTCTAACACATTGTATAATCACAAACCAATGCAACCACTTTCGTGCAGTTGGATCTGACTCATAGCGACCCCTTCTTGGGTTTCTGAGGTAGTAACACTATGGAAGTGAGTCTGTTGTTATTTACCTTCTCAGGGTCATCTTGTTGTTGGTTACAGTTCTCAGCTGAAACTCGTCATGGGAGAGGGTTATGCTTGAAAGAATACATAATTGGAAATAGCGAATATAAAGAACTCAGCATCTGTGGAAAAAAGCCTGGCTATCCTATTTGCTTGAGAGAAATTATAAAGGATGGGAAAACAGTGAGTTAGTCACTAAGATTATAAAGTCCACTTTAATCATGTCTGCTAGCTTGTGAAGGTTTTGTAGTTTTCAGTAAGGGGTCCCTTTAGCCTTCCATTTCAACCTTCTTCATTACCAAACCACATGGCAGGCCATTAATTCAAGTCCACTGAAAGTCCCAAGATTGGCAGAGCATGGCAGGCTACTGAATGAAGACTCAGCTACATGCAGGGTTCAAGTATGCCAAAAAGCTGAAGACCTTCCTCAAAGTTGCTTCTTATATACAGGAAGCAGACCACATCCCTAAAGCAGCTACTCAGCTGCTCCAATAGATTCCACCATGGGATTGATTGTCAATCTCACCATGGGGAATAACTACATCCAGCTGCCCAGGTACTCAACCAGGCCCAGCCAAGTTGGCAACAACCTTAACTATCATGTTGTTCCACCTTTCAGACTAGGTCTGCTACTTCCAAGTGATGGGTTATGTGGTAAGACTAACTAGTTAAGCCTATGGGTATGAGTTCCTTGCTACATTTAGTTTGTGTGAAATGAATACTTTGATCAGATGCAATGCAGTTCAAAATGCCATGGTGGTGAACTTGTTCTGTGAGTTGATGAATATTGGTGTTGGTAGAAGAATTGTAAGCAGCAAAGAAAAATCCAGAATTTGGATATTGATGAATCTTTGCTTCCTGTGGCATAGTATATATTTGTGTGGTCATCTGTGAGATAGTATATATTGATTTGGTCATTGGAAGATATATACATGGTTTAATTGTTAAAACATGCTATCATGATTAATTGTAATTATTCTGTGGAGGACATTAACTAGCTGGTGAGATGTATTAGGTATTTGAGAAAATATAGG
>NW_006923232.1:64867-66569 GCF_000298275.1 Orycteropus afer afer | reverse complement strand
TTGATACTCTAGAAAGAGATAATAAAAAGTTGAAGGTGATTAACAAGCTATTGAAAAGGCAGAAAGCCTACTGAGTAGCTTACTTAGAGGCTTCTATTTCCTGTGGAAAGAAAGTGGAGAAAGTCAAAGATTAAGCCTAAGACTTGAGAGATGAGTGCTTAAGTTCCAAAGAAGATTAATATTCAACCAAGGAAAGTATGTTATTCCAAGATCAAGGCACTGGTTGGAAAGTTAATGGGTCCTAGACACTTGAGATGGGCACATCTGCAAAGATGCCACCAAAAATATGAATTCCCAGGCTTCTCTGAACCTTCCCGGCCTGCAGAGGTGATCCACCTCTCCCTATTAAGAACTAGAATTCTACTCTTATGTGAAGACAACGCATAGGTCTCTCCCTCAATGGATAAAATATACTTCCCTCTTTTCTGCCTAGACACCAGGTCTACAACTAGTGTTAAGTCACAGCATAAGCAAGCCAGGGATGTGCTTAATCTGATAAGTGAAAAAAGGGATATACCCCAAAAGATCTGAAAGATCAACCCCTAAGTACTAGCAGGAGCCAGAGGACTATGCATGGAGATTTTGAGTGTAGTTGACCAAGGGGGTCAGAATATAAGATTGGATAGAAGAGGGTTTATTGACTTTGAATCACTCTCCTAACACAAAGGATTTATACATTGACAGGAACTCTAGAAACATGGGAAAAGTGACGGCTTATACTATATGTAGTTGAAATGCCAGAATTTTTGTAGTATAAGGAGGAAGAAGCAATTGAAAGGCTCAGGGATGTGGGCATGCAAAAGTAGATATACTCCACAAGACCTACTTGATATGATGCAATTATGTGAGGGAATCATCATCACTAAGAGTGCCATGATAGCTCTCTGTTATAAGCCAGGGATGATAGTAGGAGAGCCTGTACAGAACTAAGTTCACTGATAGAAATACAGATGATAGGGCCCAAAAATGATAAAGACAAGATGACAGTCCTTAATTGGTAGAAGCCAGGTAGATGTAAGTATTGCAATGAGTATCAGGATTGGTTCAGAAGCCAGGAGGCCTAATACACAGAATTATAAGGATGGTGAGTAGAACAGGGACTCTCTAAGGACAAAATATACAGCCAGGAAAGATATTATGCATTGGAAGGAATCAAGTATCAATTACTAGGAAGCTACATGTAGTTCCCCAATGAATGTTTTGATTGATTGCTTAGTTTCTGGTCATGAACTCGTTTTCAGACCTGGAACCCATTGACTAAAGAGGAGTTTGGATCACTAGGAGGAAAGATCCTGAATCATGCAGCAAAAATCCTTGCTAATTATTCCACCAGTTCTTTCTTAAAGGAGACTGTGGCCATTTTCCTGAGTAACTTTATATTGGAAATAAGAAAATATCCATATATTATGAGAAGTGTTATGTACAGGGCCCAAATTAACATCGATACTAGAGACCCTGAAACATTGTTATGGTTCCCTGTTAGAATAGGGCCAGGTAATAGAGGAAGTACTGATCAAAGTCCAGCTAAATGAGGTCCACAGGGTCCATAGACTCACCTAATAGTCATTTCCTAGTCCTCAAGTGTATAATTTTGATTAATATACTTAGTGGTTGGTATAGCCCTTACTTTAGTGTCTGCTCTGTAGGGCAAAGGCTATCAAAGTGGAGAAGACATGTGGAAGTCTTTAACCTACGCTCCCAA
>NW_006923232.1:63149-64622 GCF_000298275.1 Orycteropus afer afer | reverse complement strand
GATTAACATGAACTGAAGTACTGTCATTGATTTGGTGAATGCTTTTCTATTCTAATCAGAAAGTTGGATCAGAAAAAGTTTGCAACTCTACATATTTATAATTTTGCTATTTGTCATATGTAGCCTAAAGAAATGTATATCCTCTGGACATCTTGCAGAACATCACACTACTTAATTACATTCATGATATTATGAGAATAAGGCCAGGAACTCAATAATTGGATAATATTGATGGCCTTTGTAAGACAGATGTATTCCAGATGGTAAGAGATAAACACCATGAAGATGCAGACACCTGCCACTTCAGTAAAATTTTTAAAGTTTCAGTGGTTGAAGGTGTTATGGAACATCCTTTCTAGATAATAGTAATAATAATAAAATACTGCATCCTCTGTCTCCCCCATGATGAAGGAAGCATCACGACTAGTAAGTCTCTTCAGGATTTGGAGGCAGTACATTCCATACCTAAGAAAACTATGCTGGTCCATATACCAGGTGACACTAAGGGCTGCAAGCTTTGAGTTGAGCACAGAAGAGGAATGAGATCTGCAATAGCTTCAGGATGTTTTTTAAGCACCAGTGCAGGTTGGGCCATACAACCCTGAAGACCCTGTGCTAGTAAAAGTATCATAAATGAGAAATATGCCATGTGAAACTTATGTCAAGCTGTAGTGGGAGAATTACAATACAGGTCTATGGGGTTCTGAGAGGCAAGGCCATGACATCTTCAGTGGAGAATTACACACTGAAAACAACAACTGGTGTGCTACAAGGCCCTGGTAAATACAAAGTGCCTGACCATGGAATAACACGTGACCTTGCTTATGGAATTGTTCATCACAATGTGAGTTTTAGCAGACCAGTCACCTCATAAGATTGGTAAGGCTCAACAGTAATCCATCATAGAATAAAAGTAGTACGTATGAGATTGAGTAAGCACTATCCAATGGGTACAGGACTGTGTCTGGCACTCAGATAATACATTTAACTGTCACCGATCAAGAAGACCATCTAATCATATGACAGGAATATGGAAGAAATAGTGGACAAATATTTTTTACCTCTTCCTTTCCTTTTCTCTATTTCACTCCACATATGGTTCCACCATTTACAGTATCTAATATGCACTATAAATTTTGAATATATACTTCCTAACTTTCATAGTAATCTTGAATTTTGATTTTTTTTTTCTTTATCTTACTGTTTTTATGTTTAAGATGTAGTCTGATAATGCCTATTAGGAGAGAACCATTAATATCATAGACTTCAGGAGTGTTTTAGTAAGACAAAAAGAAAAGTCATTATTACTAAGACTGGTGTGACTGAGCAAGATGGAGGAGAGTCCTGGACAAGATGTAGAAAGATGAATCTGGTGTGGCAAGATAAATTTTGAGATAATCATTTAAAGGCTTCCTAAATTTAAATTCTCTAAGCCTGAACTTACATAGCATACTAAGGTTGCAGATATTTGAT
>NW_006923232.1:52100-58535 GCF_000298275.1 Orycteropus afer afer | reverse complement strand
TAGTGATACTGCCTCAGAAACCCAAGGAGGGGTCACTATGAGTCGGGGCCAACTCGATGGCAAATAACAACAACAACATACATAATTTGACTGCTAACCAGAAGGCTGATGGTTCAAACCCACCAGACACTCCTTGGAAGGAAGGTTGGGCAATCTACTTCCATAGTGATACATCCTTGAAAACCCAAGGAGGGGTTGCTATGAGTCGGATCTGACTTCATGGCAGTGGGTGGATTCAGTATATATCATCTGATGTCCTGACTGCTGCTTCCATTGGCACTGATTGTAGAACCAAGCAATGTAAAGTCTTTGACAACTTCAATCTGTTCTCCATTTATCATGATGCTGCTTATATGTCCAGTTGTGAGGATTTTTGTTTTCTCTATGTTGAGAGGTAATCCATACTGCACATTGTATTCTTCAATCTTCATCAGTAAGTGCTTCAAGTCATTCTCACTTTCAGCAAGCAAAATTATGTCATCAGCATATCGCAGGTTGTTAATGATTCTTCCTTCAATCCTGATGCCACATTCTTCTTCATATAGTCCAGCTTCTTGGATTATCTGCTCAGCATACAGATTGAACAAGTATGGTGAAATGATACAACCCTGACACACTCCCTTCTTGATTTTAAACTATGCAGTGTCCCCTTGTTCTGTTTGAATGACAGCTTTCTGGTCTATGTACAGGTTCCTCATGAGTACAATTAAGTGTTCTGGAATTCCCAGTCTTCTCATTGTTACCCATAATTTATTATGATCCACACAATCAAATGCTTTTGCATAGTCAATAATACACAAGTAAACATCTTTCTGGTATTCTTTGCTTTGAGCCAAGATCTATCTGACATCAGCAATGATATACCTCATTCCACATCCTCTTCTGAATCCAGCTTGCATTTCTGGAAGTTCTCTGTTGATATACTGCTGCAATATACTGTTTTTGAATTGTATCCAGCAATATTTTATTTGCATGCGATATTAATGATATTGTTTGATAAATTCCACATTGTGCGGAATTACCTTCTTTGGAATGGGTACAAATATGGATCTTTTCCAGTCAGTTGGCCAGGTAGCTGTCTTGGCATACTGCACTTGGCATAACCAAGTGAGTGCCTCCAGCATGCCCTCTGTTAGTTGAAATATCACAATGGATATTCCATCAATTCCTGGAGCCTTGTTCTTTGCCAATTACTTCAGTGCAGCTTTGACTTCTTCCTTCAGTACCATAGGTTCTTGACCATTTTCCACTTCCTGAAATGGATGAATTTTGACCAGTTATTTTTGGTACAGTGACTCTGGGAATTCCTTCCATCTTCTTTTGATGTTTCTTGCATCATTCAATATTCTGCCCATAGAATCTTTCAACATTGCAATTCGAGACTTAAATTTTTTCCTCAGTTCTCTCAGCTTGAAAATTGCTGAGCATATTCTTCCCTTTTGGTTTTCTAACTCCAGGTCTTTGCACATTTCTTTATAGTAATTGGCTTTGTCTGATTGAGCTGCTCTTTGAAATCTTCTGTTCAGCTCTTTTATCTTGTCATTTCTTCCATTTGCTTTAGATACTCTTCTCTCAAGGACAAGTTTCGGAGTCTCTTCCGACATCAATTTTGCTCTTTTCTTCCTTTCTCATCTTTTTAAGGACCTCTTACTTTCTTCATGGATTTCTTCTGGTTTTTGGACATTGGTGTTCAATGTATCAAATCTATTCTTTAAATGGTCACTAAATTCAGGAGGGATATATTTAAGGGTCATATTTTGACTCTCATGGACTTGTTTTAGTTGTTTTCAACTTCCAGTTGAACTTGCATATCAGCAGTTTCTGGTCTGTTCCACAATCAGCTCCTGGCCTTGTTTTAGCTAAAGATATAGAGCTTTTCCAAAGGGCAAATCAGCTGCAAAAGACCTCTTTCAAGTGATGAAGAGTAAAGATGTCTCCTTGAGGGCTAAGGTGGATCTGACATAAGCCATAGTATTTTCAATCACCTCATATGCATGTGAGAGCTGGGCAATGAATAAGGAAGACCAAAGAAGAGTCAAGGCTTTTGAATTGTGGTGCTGGGGAAGAATGCTGAAAATACCATGGACTGCTAAAAGAACTAACAAGTCTGTCCTGGAAGAAGTGCAGCTGGAATGGTCCTTGGACGTGAGAATGGCCAGACTTTGTCTCACCTACTTTGCTCATGTTGTAAGAAGGGACCATTCCCTAGAGAAAGATATCATGCTTGGTAAAGTGGAGGGTCAATGAAAAAGGGGAAGGCCCTCAACAAGATGGATTGACACAGTGGCTACAATGATAGGCTCAGGTATAGGAGGGATCATGGAACTGGCACAGGACTGGGCAGTGTTTTGTTTTGCTGTACATAGGGTCGCTATGAATTGGAGATGACTCAACAGTACCTAAGAACAACAATAATTGTCCATAAATCAGATTGGGGCTTGGCTATAATTCAACTCTATGTAATATAACATATGACTTATTCTTCTGAATATCTCTTACATTTATAATCTATACATTTTGCACTTTAGAATGTGATTATCTGCCCAAATTGCTTAATTCAAAAATTGTCCTTTGGGAATTCATTGCCCATCTCCACAGTAAAAATAGCCTTCATATTCTCATCTGAGACTGTCTTAGGGTCCTCTTCTTTCATTGCATTGTGTTACTTGGGAACATCTGCTTTAGTCTTCCCTATTAACTTATCAGCAGTCTCTTTCATGCCCTGTATGTACATGCTTCCCTGTCTTTCTTTTTGAACTATTATAGAGGAAAGAAAAAGAAAAAAATTCTTAGCCCACTTTCTATGATTAAAATGATTAAGAATTTAGTAGAATTATATATTGAGAAATGTAAAAGACCTTAAGACAATCCCCTAAATTTGAAGGTGAAAATCATGGGCCAGTTGTCACCAGTCTTCTTAGGGAAAAAGTCAAAGGAAGAATCTAAATTAAAGCCTAATTTCATGTTCTTCCCAAAATATTGAGTTAGAAAAAATTTCAGGATTTTTTTCCCTGGTATTCCTTGTTTCCACTCACCTATTGGGAGATTCACCACTTCTACTTTGTTTCTCTGCCTTCCAAGAATACCCAGTCAAATTCCAGCTCTTTCCTAGTCTTTACATTACTTCTGGGAAAACTTACTATCCATGCTGTCAAGGATCTGGTAATAAATTTATCTAACATCTTAGAAACTTATCATCACATTTATGCTACTCATCCAGAAATATGATTTGTTTTTAATTGAAGAATACATTTCTAATGACAGAGTTTCATGTGTTAAGAATTGGTTTATATGGGAGTTACCAGGGCAAAATACCCCCTTTTCTGTATTCAATTTAATTCATAAATCTCTCAAAGGATGGAATGATGATAGATAATATTTATAAGGCAGTTACTAAATGTCAAGTAAAGTACGTATACTTTAATTGAATTGTCTCTTTAATTCTCAAAGCAACTCTGAGAGTGGTGGTAATTTAGTTCTCACTTACAGATGTGGGAACTGAAGTTCAGAAATATTATGAATTTTGCCCAAGGTCATACACTTAGGATATGGTCAACAAGGAATATAAACCCAAGCCATCTAATAATAGAACCCTGACTCATAACCACTACAAAACACAGCCTTTTCAACTATTTATTTTGCTGATTGATTTCTCCCTCTTTATCTTTCAAGAAAATGACCAACATACTCCTTGTAAGTCTGTCTCTCAACTAGATGAATCAGTGTCCAGGGCTTCTGTATTTCTGAGTTAGGGATAGTTGTAAACTGACAGCTGCTCTTCAAGAACAATAATTAATTACAATTTTTAGTAATGGAAATGTTTCCCATTTGTGGTCACTGTGTCCAGGCTCACAATTTCTCTCATTACTGGAATGGAACAGGATCTTCCCAGGAGACTCCAATTAGTTTGGAACATGAATGCTTTTCTTTTGGTTCTTTCAACATGTTTCCCACAATAATATTCAGATGTATTTCCTCTGAGATTGGGGAAACATGGCTCTTTCCTTCCTACGGAGGGTGCAGTGTTCATTTCCTACATGTGCTCAGATAACACTTCAGAATGTTCTGACTCTGGATTTATGGATAGGGTCTGACTTGGGTGCGTAACAATTGCCTATTATCTTCTGTCCTCCCAGGTACTGCAGTACCACACAGAGAATGATCACACTAGACCAAATGTTGAAGTTAAGAAGCATTTAGCCGTTCCTTGCCCTCTGACCCAGGTTTAAAGTGCCCTCATACGGAGCCCACCAAGCTCTTCTCACACTAACCTAAACTGTGCATCAATAAAATTCTAATTTCTACCTTTGCAAAAAATCAATTATGTTAGTGTCCCAGTCTCATCTGGAACATAATGGGTAAACTCAGATGGATTAGCATATGGAAGCTCATGGATTTATTTTTGTTTACTGATAACAAGATATTTTATCCATTCTAGGATTCTTTGTGGTACTGCTCATTAAGCAGAGACTTTTCTCTTATGGTAGGTATTCAAGTTGTATAACACAAAATAAATATTAAGGAGATATTTTTCCTGGATGCAAGGAAGAAGAACACCTTTCCAGGGTCTCACATATAGGAGCTTACAGCTTTTTCTCTAAAAATTGTACTGTCCTATACTTAGAACACCCCAGTGGCAGCTTTCTAGAAAGAACAAACAAACAAACAAACAAACAAACAAACAAAAAACCCCAAACTCACTGCTGTCTAGTCGAATCCAACTCATAGAGATCCCTCCTTGGGTTTCCAAGGTGGTGTCTCTATGGAAGTAGATTGCCCAGTCTTCCATCCGAAGAGCGGCTGGTGGGTTTGAATCTCCAGTCTTCTGGTTAGCAGTTGAATGCTTTAGGCATTACTCCCCCTGAGCTTTTAGAGGTACATTAAAATTCAAGTGTCACTTGTGAGAGAATAGAGTGATGTTTGATATATAATCATTGAGTCTTACTGTGAAACATTATCAGAATTATTTAGGATCTGGGTTTTGAAACATGTAAGTCCAAGACTTCTGCCCTGTGACTTTGAACTACTTTTGTTCTGGATGATAAACAACTGACATGACTAAGCAAGTACTACTCACCTTTCTGATCACTGTTCATGGCTTCTGTGGGCAATTTAACCACAAAGATCCTCAGAGTAATGCAGAGCTGAGTAGGAGTTTGCTGGTGGAAGAGTGTACTACAAAGTTTTTCTTGCACCCACACACTTGCACTCCTTGGCAAGTCTGTGAGTGGGCAGAAGTCTCTTAGGTTCCCATTGTCCACACTTTCCCAGAGGTCTTCCTCAAGTCTCTTTTACTCTCATCAAATCTGTAGGGATACCAAATAAAGAATCTTTTCTGACTTTAATTCTAGGAAAAATACCCAACTATTCTGTGTATCTGTTGTGATGGTGAGAAACTCTCTTCGGTTTGGCCAGAGCCAATATCCTGACCTCTCTACATAGGAAGACAGATTTTCCTATAAATTCTATATTAGCAAGAATGGTATAAATTATATCTGTTTGGTCCTCAATAGGTGTTCAGGGATCATCTGATTAAACAAAAAAGGCCCTCTTGGGATCGGAGGTTCACAAGTTGCTAATTAGCCAATGGTGTAATGAACTTCAATGAACTTCATGAGAAAAAATTAAACAGCCATCAATTGGGACTATGTCCTTGGAGATGGGAAGATACAACAATAGAATCAGAAATAGGTCAGGTGCAACACAATCAGGGTCAGGTGACAAGCCCCAAGTCTGTCTTCTCCTCACTTCTCATTGCTTGAGGGATTCTTCAGTGAGTACAGAGAAGTTTCCCAAGATGCCCTGAAGGATTTAGGTGAAGTAATACTTTCTCCAAGGTTCCTGGGTGGTGCAAGAGGTTTGTGTTCAACTACTGACTGCTTGGCAGTTCTAAACCACCTTGCTGCATTGTGTAAGAAAGTCCTGTGAATCTGCTTCCATAAAGATTACATCTATTTCTCACTTTATCAACTATCTCATTATCTGACATTTTATATTTACAACAATTTTAAAAAATCTACTCTTCAATATTATATTGGAAGTCCTAGCCAGAGCAGTAAGGCAAGAAATGGAAATAAAAGCCCTCTAAATTGGCAAAGAAGAAATAAGACTATCTCTATTTGCAGAGGAAATGATCCTGTACATAGAAAATCCCAAAAACTCAGCAGGAAAATTATTAGAACTAATTGAAACATTCATCAAGCTGACAGTGTATAAGATCAACATACAGAAATCGGAGAGATTCCTTTATATTAATGAAGAAAACTCTAAAAAGGAAATCAGGAGAATCATATCATATACAATAACCACACAAAGGATGAAGTTGTTGTTGTTAGTTGCCATCAAGTTGGCTCTGACCCATAGTGATCCTATCTACAACAGATGCAACACTGCCCAGTCCTGTGTCATCTTCACAATCCTTGCTATACTTGAGCC
>NW_006923232.1:48713-52000 GCF_000298275.1 Orycteropus afer afer | reverse complement strand
GTGACTGAGCAAGATGGAGGAGAGTCCTGGACAAGATGTAGAAAGATGAATCTGGTGTGGCAAGATAAATTTTGAGATAATCATTTAAAGGCTTCCTAAATTTAAATTCTCTAAGCCTGAACTTACATAGCATACTAAGGTTGCAGATATTTGATGAGTGCTGTTATTCACTACAGGGGGCTAGATTCTAGGCCTGAGGTTCTATGGTCTTGCCTTTGTCAAATATTTCCATTTTAAGTGTGGCACGGAATCAGTAGAGCTGGTGCACATGAGAGGCCATGCATGTGTGGCCAATGAGCGTTTTCACAGGCTATGACTGGAGGAGCATCTCCATGGCCATGTCAAGACCCTGAAAACTTTACATTACTTGAGGCAGGGATACGATAATACTGCCAAAGTTATCTTCAGCCCATGGTAGGGGTGTATGGAATAAAATTTAACTCTATGAAAGTACAATCTGTAACCAAAATAAGAGATAGTCCTTGACTTTATGGAGCTTAGTATATAGTGATGGAAGGAAGGTTGGGCAATCTACTTCCTAGTGATACTGCCTCAGAAACCCAAGGAGGGGTTGCTATGAGTTGGATCTGACTCGACAGTAGTGTGTTTAGTTTTAGTTTTGGTTTTACTTGGCTTGGTAACCTTACTAAGGAACCATGGTTTGCTTAATTTACAGTTCAGAATTCCACAAATCTTTCTTTCTCATTTTTATTTTTAAAGGGATATTCTGTGTTCAGTAATTTCTAGTAGATAGAATGTTCATGGGTTGAGGGAAGGAAATTTATTTCTCCTGATGTGAGCTTCACTGTAAGGAAATCCTCATTCATCCTTTGCTTCTGGCACCAGGAAAATTGGGACTATGATCCATTATGGTTCAATTTCTTGGGCTTGTGAATCAGATTGGGATAACTCTCTCCATATCATGGGTATTTATTCTCTTTTTTCCAGTATTACCTTACTCCTCAACCTTGCTCCTCTGTCTAATATCTCCTGAAATCTAGAAGTGACTAGGAAGTTAAAGATTTGTCTGAGTTGATGGTAGTCAAAACCAGTGTGCAATGTGGACTTGCTGACTCCTGGTCTAGCACATGTTTTTTGGAGGATGTGGCAACCAATAGAAAATTGTGAAAAAGAGGTAGGAGAAAAGAGGGATTGAGTTGAGAAGACAAAACCAAGTACTTAAAAATTTGGATTTTTATTCATTGATTAATTTTGAAAGCCTGTGATTGAGGCTAGTTTTTTATTTCCTTCTCCATTTGTTAACTAGAAAAATCATTTGACAATTAACTTGGTTAACAGACCCCAATGCAATATAAGCTGTCACTTATATATTTTTTGTTTCCCATTAATTCCTTTCAGCTTGTTAAACTGACATTACAAAAAGGAAAAAAAATAACCCATACACAGATAAACATAGATACACACAGACTATACGAATATGCAATTTTAACTATACAAAGTTTGAATTTTTATAAAAAAGAAGTTACACAATTTTCTAAGTACATGGAATTAAAGGGAAATTCTAGGATATACTTGTATCTCCCTGACAATTGGGAGAAATACGAGTTTTATCAAAGAAGGAGATAACATGGTCATTCTTGTAGATTAGGAGTCCTAGGTAGTGTGAAAGGTAAATGGGCTCAGATACATACTGAGAGGTTGGAGGTTTGAACCCACCCAGAGGCACTTTGGAAGAAAGTCCTGGTGATCTCCTGAAAAACCAGCCATTGAAAACTATTAAGCACAACTGTACTCTAACAGATGTTGGGCTGCCATGAGTCAGAATCAACCTGATGACAACTTTGTTTTTTCTTGCAGACATCATCACTGATGATCTTGGGAAATTTGAGACTCAGCTCACATCATTAAGCTGTAGAGGAGCACCAATATGATAGCAAGTTGATACTGACTGCATTTGTTTGTTTTGTAAATAATAACAAGTGTGTTATGAGTGCTTACTGAAAGATTTACTCCTATGTAATTTTGGGAATAGATTGAGCTGAAAAATGATTTAATACTTGTATCAATAGTGAACTCTGGGTGTGACAGAATAGGGTCGTGATATATAAAAGTCACAGGTAAAGTAGAATTTGAAGAGCCCTGGTGGCACAGTGGTTAAGTGCTCTGTTGCTAACCAACAGGTCGGCAGTTCAACCCACCAGGTGCTCTGTGGGACAAAGATGTGGGTGTCTGCTAACATAAAGATTATAGCATTGTAAACCCCATGGGACAGTTCTGTTCTGTCCTATAGGGTTGCTGTGAGTAGTAATTGACTTGATGGCAATGGGTTTCGATAATGTACAATTAGGGAAAAGTGAAGTGGAAATAGAGAATTGTTTCATAATTTGTTAATTTGCACTCAGCACTCTTTCAGTTCTTTGAAATAGACGCAATTCTTTTTATCAAGTCTTTAAAAGCTTGAACCACTTGCTTGTTCCTCAGAGTATAAATGAAAGGATTCATTACTGGAGCAACTGAGGTAGTAAGCACTGAGACCACCTTATTAATAGCTACTCCTTCTTTTGCAGAAGGTTTAACATAGATGAAAATGCAGCTTCCATATGTGATAGAAACCACAATTATATGGGAAGAGCAAGTAGAAAAAGCCTTTTTCCATTGCTGGGCAGAAGGGAAACGGAGAATAGTCTTGCTGATGTATGTGTAGGACATAATCACACACACCAAGGTGAAAAGGAGGGTCAACACAGCCAGAATTAAGACAAACCACTCGAGAAATTGTGTGTTGGAGCAGGTGATCTTCAGGATGGGAGCAGCATCATAGCCAAAGTGGTCTATGACATTGGAGTCACAAAACTCGAGGTTGAAGCCCATGCCAAATGGTGGGATGACAATGATTAGAGCAATCACATAACAGCCAGTTAGGAGCCTGATGCAGACGCTGTTGTTCATGATGGTTGTATAATGCAGGGGCTTGCAGATAGCTATGTAATGGTCATAGGACATGGCTGTCAGGAGAAAAAAACTCAGTCACACCCAGCATAACAACAAAAAATAATTGAGTGGCACATGCATTATAAGTAACAGTATTGTCTCCAGAAGCCATTGTGTAGAGGAATCTGGGAATACAGACAGTTGTAAATGAAACTTCTAAGATGGAGAAATTCCGGAGAAAAAAATACATGGGTGTTTTAAGGTGGGCATCTACCAAGGTGAGAGTGATGATTGTCAGATTCCCAACAACACTCAACAAGTATGTTAAGAACAAAAAGATAAAAAGCAGAATCTGTAGAATTGGGTCATCTGTTAGTCCCACCAAGATGAATGTC
>NW_006923232.1:47502-48113 GCF_000298275.1 Orycteropus afer afer | reverse complement strand
AGAGGTTTTAAGATAAGAGATCAGGGCTTGAGACTTAGACTAGCCATTTAGGGAAATCTTGGAAAGTTCATAAATAGGTTGTATTTACTGGTCTGCAAAATGAAAACAATAACTGTATGTTCATACTGGGTTATTATGAAGATTAAAAAGATATTTCTTTTGAAGCACTTAGTATCATGCCTAAGGAGCTCTGGTGATATACAGCATAAGGCATTTGGCTGATAACCCCAAGGTCAGTGGTTCAAACCCACCAGCTGCTCCATGGAGGAAATCTACTTTCATAAAGATTTATAACATTGGAAACCCAACTGCGTCACTATAAGTCAGAATCTACTTGACGGCAGTGGGTTTTTGTTGTTGTTGTTGTTGTTAGGTGCTGTCAAACTGCCTCCGACTGATAGTGACCCTGTGCTCAGCAGAACAAAACACTGCCCAGTCCTGTGCCAGCTCCAGAATCTTTGTTATAATTGAGACCATCACCTCAGCCACTGTGTCAATCCATATCATTGATGGCCTTAGCTTCTTTTGTAGACCCTCCACCTTACCAAGCATGACATCCTTTTCTAGGGAATGGTCTCTTCTTACAACATGACCAAAGTAGGTGAGACAAA
>NW_006923232.1:4390-13053 GCF_000298275.1 Orycteropus afer afer | reverse complement strand
AGGGGGAGGCCTTCAACGAGATGGATTGATACGGTGGCTGCGATGATGAGCTCAAGTATAGCAGGGATTGTGGGGCTAGCGCGGGATCGGGCAGTGTTTCGTTCTGCTGTGCATGGGGTCGCTATGAGTCGGAAATGACTCGACGGCACTTAACAACAACAACTACAACAGCTCATGAGTTATTCAGATTTACTTAATTTAGCCTCAAAGCATCAATAGTCTCTTACTTCTTAGTGAGAAATGCAATCCTTTTTAAGGTGTCTTTGAAAGCTTGTTTCACTTGCTTATTTCGAAGCGTATAAATGAATGGATTGAGTAAAGGGGCAACTGAAGTAGTGAGCACCGACACCACCTTATTAATGGCCACTCCTTCCTTGGCTGAAGGTTTGATGTAGATGAAGATGCAGCTGCCGTAGGTGATGGAGACGACAATCATGTGGGAAGAACAGGTGGAAAAAGCCTTTTTCCTTTGTTGGGCAGAAGGGAATTTTAGAATGGTCTTAATGATGTACGTGTAGGAGAGGACTACACATACCAGGGTAATAATGAGGGTCAGCACTGCAAAACTCAAAACAATTCTCTCTATAAATATTGTGTCTGAGCAGGTTATCTGCAAAATAGGAGATGCATCACAGCCAAAATGGTCAATCACATTTGAGTCACAGAATTCTAGCTGGAGACCCACACCAAGAGGTGGGAGTATGATCAACAGGCCAGCAACCCAACAACAGAGAACAAGTGTAGTGCAGACCCTATTGTTCATGATGGTCGTGTAATGCAGGGGTTTGCAGATGGCTACATAGCGATCATAGGACATGGCTGCCAGCAGAAAAAATTCAGTTGCTCCAAAGAGGACAACGAAAAACAACTGGGTGGCACAGGCATTATAGGTAACAGTATTATCTCCAGTCGTCATAGTGTACAGGAATCTGGGAATACAGACAGTGGTGAATGACACTTCTAAGACAGAGAAATTTCGGAGGAAAAAGTACATAGGAGTTTTAAGATGGGAATCCAAAAGTGTCAGGCTGATAATTGTTAGGTTCCCAGTAACACTCAACATGTAAGTGAGAAACAAAAATATGAAAAGCAGAACTTGTAGCTTTGGGTCATCAGTCAATCCCAGAAGTATGAATGTTGTTATTGCAGTATGATTTCTCATCACTATCTTGCCAAGTCAAGAACAATTGGACCTGAAGAAAGAAGTGCTATAAGAAGCTAGTGTGAAATCTGAACGAAAGATACAAACAAGCCACCTGACATGCATTTGCTATTTTTACTTGGAAATCAATTTGTTAATATAGTGGAAACTTTGACCTTTTATTAGGAGGCTTATTTTGAAAATATTTAAATATGAATCTTATACTTACACATCTCTGATAAAAACCACATTTATAAAGATGTCAAAAAAGAACTCAAAACAAAACATGAATCATATGTCTTGTATGCTGGTTTTCAACAAAATTGTCTTGTGGTAGATTTTATTTGTTCTTATCCTGAGAAAATACTGACATTTTAAAAGTTTTTCCCCTCCCATTCTCCTCTTTTTTTTTTTTTTTTTTTTTACTTTTCACCACTTCATTGTTCCATTTTCCAAGCAAAGCATGTTAAATAGTATTTTATGTTGTCATGATTAATTCCTAAAGCAGTACATTCATTTAAAAAGGTTAAGTCAGCTCTTTGCACTTAAAATTATCTCTAAATAAGAAGAGAAAAAGTTTAAGATATGAAGGTGTGTCTTTGTTTTGCCTTTCCTGTATCAAGTAAATGAAAACATTTCTAAGCTAATGATGGAATCCGGTGAGATAGAATGTTTCTTGCAGTAGTGTTTTGAAAATTTTACTGGGGTCTGAAAATAAATCTGATTAGTGTTGCCATAGCATTTTGGGCCATAACAGAGCTTTCTGTCAGCCTGATTGACTTGGGTGCTCTTCTCAGCAGCACCAAGCCTTCAGAATCTGTTTCAGACACATCTTAGTGACCTCCCTTTTCAACAAATTCTGATGCTCCTCAAGTCATCTCTCCCCATTAGCTTACCAGCCAGTCCTCTATCTGTGCTGCGTACTTTCTCTAAGTTCTTAATACATGTAACTTACTCAAGCAACATCCTGGAGCACACTGCCCCTATGAACTGAGTTTTGTAAACAAATTTTAAAAAATCCACTTTTTCCCTGGAATTTACCATTCTTTATCAGTGCGTCCCACCAATTTCTACCTCCCTATACTCTACTATTTTATGTTTTCTCAGGAATCTCATTAGTTAGGGGAGAGGAGGGTTCAGGAAGATCCGGTCTCCTTGTTTTCAAAACTTGCCTTCAGTGAAATTCACATTGTGAACAGCTGCTCCCAAATAAACATCCTGTAAAAGAAGATCTGGTAAATGTATGTTCATTGGGGATGCCATTAGTTAAAAATAACTTAATATATTGGCTCATAATATGTCTTTGTGATAGGTCAGTGGGAAGTGATTGTTAAATGAGCAGTTTTAGGCATATCACATTTATAGAGAAATCCTACTACCCAATTCTACCCAATGTGTGTATTCTTAGTTGAGAATAAAAAATGAATTTGTTTACCTTATTTCTCTTTTTTTGATCAAGTAAGTAATCCACACTCATTTCTTCAGACAAGTATTTAATGAGCACTTAAGATTTACAGAACATAATATCAGAGACTGTAGATCCAAGCACAAACAAGTTGCTCTTTCAATAAGTTTTCAAGCTTCCAGTGGGGATAATATTTAATTTTAGTGCATGTTTAGTGACATAGTAAGATGAGATAATAGTGAAAACGCAACTTTGGATTTGGGCAATAAGTACTCCATGCTTTTTCCTTGACAATGACTCTTAGTTATACTGGTAACTGTTCATATTTTACTATCTTCAGTCAGTTTCTCTAGGCTTTTTTCTATCTACTTACTGGCTGGTAGCATAGTGCCTAAGGCATTTGACTGCTAACCAGAAGGCTGGAGGTTCAAACCCACCAGCCACTCCTTGGAAGGAAAGTTGGGCAATCTACTTCCTTAGTAATACTGCCTCGGTAACCCAAGGAGGGGTTGCTATAAGTTGGGGCCGACCCGATGGCACATAACAACAACAACAACAACTGGCAATGTCAGTTGTTACCATAAGTTGAGTTAGCAAGGTGCATTGTTCAGTGTTCACGGACATGATTATAGACAAGGAAACCCACCTTAGCTCATACAAGATATGATTTACTGGTGTGGTGGTATCTTGCCAAGTACTTGCCAGGAGAAGACTCTGATAGGTCAAACTGAGTAATAGGTCAGGCTCATTTCTGGCCAGTAAATTCTTCTTCCTCCCTTCCCGCCTCCCTGCCTCTCTGTCTCCATCCCCCCCTCCCTCCTTCCCTTCCTTCCTTTATGCCTGCCTGCCTGCATCTTGCCTGCATTTTTTCCATTTAGGCCATCTTCTATCTTTGTACTGGCCATTGGCATTCTCACTCCAGCTTTCTCCTTCCTAGGAGGTTACTGGGCTCAAAAAATGATTATCTGCTTGTCCTTACCAAAACTCTTATCCATTTACTATAACAGAGAACACTTGTGAACTCATTCACATTAGTTTTTGAATCCTCATTAATTTAATGTATTAAATACCTAAATTAGTAACATAGTAACCTTTATGGGCATTTTGTTTTAATTCCTGAAGCTTATTAAATTAACACTACTCACAATAATGCAGCTAAGCCTGTGGTGTCAGATTCTTGTCAGACTACTCCTGTGGGCTTTTTTTCCACCAGCAAGGATACAGCTCTTTCTTATGTTGGGTAAGTTCCCCTGGGAGCCTAAGAATTATTTATGTATTTATTTTTTAGTTTGAATCCATTTTAACAATTTCATGAAATAATTGTTACTACTTTTCTCCTGTAAGTAGTGTTTTCAATTAATGTAAATGGGTAATACCTGATGACTTAACCAATGCAAAACTACCATCACTTTAGGAAACACTGGAGTGATTGAGGGTCAGTTTTTCTTCATAGATTTCCTATTTAATAAATTCTTTTATGTATCTCAGACACTTTACTCTTACTTATGTTTGGATCAAACCTCATTCATTCTTCATTGAGGACAAAGGCTTCCCCTGGACTGAGATACTTCAGGTTTAATTAGTGCCTGAAGGTCCCCTTCTCTTCTACCTTCTGTTGTTGTTGTTATGTGCCGTGGAGTCGGCCCCGACTCATAGCGACCCCTCCTTGGGTTTCCGAGGCAGTATCACTACGGAAGTAGAATTGCCCAACCTTCCTTCCGAGCAGTGGCTGGTGGGTTTGAACCGCCAGCCGTCTGGTTAGCAGGCAAGTGTCTACCTTCTAACAAGTGGCAAAATGATTTAAACAACATAGATAATAAGGTCAGGTAATCTGTAAGGTAATTTCTAATCGTCGCGTTATTTTATTTCTCAGAAACGGGAGGATATTACTGGGAGGAGGTGTCTCTTCCATTACCCTTCCTATTTTCATCTCTTAAGTGGTATCAATCTCCTCACCTGATACAGCTGGTCCTGTCAAAGGATAAAATGATCATGACAGGAACGTTTGAATTCCATATTCATTCAGAATAATAGTATATCAGAAATAATTGTTGACTCCCTTTCTGCAATATCAATCGTCATTAACTGAATTCCAAATTTTAAAATGGACTGTGCTCAGCCTCTGTGTTTAGAGAACATGGAAAATTATGTCATAACAGTTGTTTACTTACTTTTATGACTGTGCTTCATCAAAGACCCTTGATGGAACCACAGCTTGAAAAGCATTATGCTGGTGAGGAGGTCTGTGTGTGCATCTGTCCCCACCTCAGGTTCCACCTATCTCAAGCCCTAGCCTCATTCTCTCCCCAAGCAGCGGTTACACCACATCCAGACGTGCACACACAAGTATAATAAAAGGAAAGGCTTTTATTATTACTATTGTTATTATTTTAAAGTGAAACAGCTGTGCTGGTGTTAGTTCAAGTAAGTGGTAAGGATTCAAACTCACAGCCTGTTTAAAAGAATTTTGCATGGCTCTTCAGAGAGATCTCTGCCCACCCCCAAGTCCTTCTCCCAGCTCGCAGTTGCCTCCTGGTAGAAGGGAGTGCAGCATTTGTGGAGGAGCTGGAAGCTTCAGGTAGCCTGAGATAGCACTGCAGCTAGTGTGACCTGGGGCCAGTTAAGTAGGAGCAGGTTTCCCAGGGACCAACGCACACACACACACACACACCCTCACAGGCAAGTCTTGCAGTAGACAGTATTCACCTACATTTTCATTGTTGCTGATATACTGAGGACAGTGTCAGCCTCCTGTTCTCTTGCCAAGTCTAAAATGGCACCAAAGCCTAGATTTTCCAGTATGTTCTTAGTTCAAAAGGATCCTGGGCAGGAAGGCAGGTTAACCTGCAAATATTATAAGAGCAGCACTTCTTTTATATGTTCAGTTTGCTGCCAGGGCATAGGGAACATCTGAATGAACAACAAAGTAGTCCTTGGTGACCCAGTTTAGAAGTTACTAATGAATCAACAGTGGAATAAACAACATAAAAATACATAGAGCAGTGGGAACAGTGTCCTCAGAGACAGGAGGGTGGTCTGACATCGTGTGATTTCCACTTTGCCTTCTTCATTGAATCTATATTTCTTCTAGTATTCAGCATTGTGCTTATCCATTTATGATAAAAATCTCTTATAACATAGAAAAAAATTACCTTAATTTTACATAAGAGGAAACTGAGCAGCAGAGACTGAGTCTCCATCTAGACTTTTATATGAAAGGAAAACATTTCTTTTGCAGTGTAGATTTTGAACAAAAGTTTATCCTCCTCCTCAGTATGCTAGATCCTTTCCCCAATTCTTAAGAGAACTACTAGCATTAAAATCCAAGACTTGATGTTTTCTAGTACAATCTGGCCCATGTTTTCATCCTATTCTCTCCCACTTATATCTTTTCAAGTACTTGAAGCTATATAGAGTTTTGCCTTCCAAGTCTGGAAAATAATCATCTGATCCTAAGACATGATTCCTGTTTTGGTAAGGATTATTATTTCCCAGTAAACTTGAATAAAATATTCTCTTTGACCACTGCTGAAGCAGAAACTGGTAATTTCCTGTCCAGCATTTTTTTTTTTTTCCTAACCCACCAGCCACTCCTCGGAAGGAAGGTTGGGCAATCCTACTTCCGTAGTGATACTGCCTCGGAAACCCAAGGAGGGGTCGCTATGAGTCAGGGCTGACTCGACGGCACATAACAACAACAACAACAACAATTCCTTAGCAACTGGGCCTCAATTTTATTCAGGGTGGTAAAGTGGCCAGATAAAATGCTACCCAGCCTCCCTCACAGCTGGTACAACCAAATGACTAAGATTGTGGGCATTAATGTATAAGCTAAAGTTGCTATGTGTGATTTCTTTTTAAAATGAAGTCAAAGAACTTGGGCATGGCTTTTTGGGGGATTTTTTTTTTTTCCTCATTTCTCCTTCTTGTTTACTACAATGTAAACATGATGAATGGAAATCCAGTAACAACCTAGGAACATGAGGTAATTTACTGACTAGAAAAGAGATGCTAAGGATGGTAAATGAGATAGAAGGAATCTAGATTCCTGATGACTGAATCTACATCTGAAGATGCTCTGGTGGCATAGTGGTTAAATAATTTCAATCTACAAGCCACTCTGCAGGAGAAAGAGGAGGCAATCTGCTTCTGATAAGATTTACAGCCTTGGAAACTTTATGAGGCAGTGCTGCTCTGTCCTGAAAGGGTCACTATGAGTTGAAAATGACTCAACGGCAATGGATTTGGTTTGGTTTGCTTTTTTTTTTTTTGAATCTACATCCAGACTTCTAGATGAGAACTCAAAACTAAAACTCACTGCCATCGAGTTGGATCCGACTCATAGTGACCCCTCCTTGGGTTTCCAAGGCAGTATTCCTACGGAAGTAGATTGCTTATCTTCCTTCCAAGGAGTGGCTAGTGGGTTTGAACTGCTAGCCTTCTGGTTAGCAGTCAAATGCCTTAGGCACTATGCTACCAGAGCTCCCTTTAGATGAGAGATAAAAACTAATTTCTTACATGTTTAAATCATCATTATTTTGTGTTTTTTCTGTTGCATGCAGTTGAACCTAATCCTAACTAATTCTTCTACCTACCAGTCTCGTGTCTGGATTCAGTCCATAATGGAAATGATTCCTTCTGTGGAAGCTATGTCCTACATGTGTTGTTGAAGTTTTCAGTTTCATTTGTGTCTACCCAAATGTTTCCTTTATCTCAGAGTCTTATTCTTTCCCAAACTGTTCCCTTACTATTGTATAAGTAATAGATGGGCTGCACATTTAAGTTGTGCTCAAACTGTAACCCTTTAAAGATTTCTTTACAGCTGCTTGAATTACTTTCTGATTTCCACCTATGCTTTAAAATCTGTGCTTTTGATTTGCCCTTTTCTTTGAGCATACTCAAAGCCATTGATACACAGCCATCCATCCCACAATGTTTTAATCACTATTATTGTTACAGAGGCATACATTTACCTATAAATACTGCTTTAGCTAGATCCCACAAATTTTGGTATTTGCTTTCCAATTATAGATGCTTCCCAGAAATCTTATGGTATTGATTTCAAATTTCATTTCATTTGTTCAGATAACATACTTTGTATAATTTAAATCCGTTTAAATTTATTGAGGCTCATTTTATAGTCCTGAATATTATCTCTCTTAGTAAATATTCTGTGAAAACTTTAGAAAAATTCTTTCCTTTTTGGTTGAAATAAATGTTCTTTTGATCATATTTGCTGGTAGTAGTATTATATAGTAGTAAATATAGTGAATTTTTGGGTACTGGTCCAATCAAAATGAGCCCTGGTGGTGCAGTGGTTAAGAGTTGAGCTGATAACTGAAGGGTTGGTGGTTCCAACACTAGCTGGAGAAAGGTGCTGCAGTATGCTTCTGTAAAGATTTAAGGTCTTGAAAACCCTATGGGGTAGTTCTACTCTGTCCTACAGGCTTGCTATGAATTGGAATCCACTCAACTGCAGTGGGTTTTGGTTTGATGGGTTCAATCAGAAAGGAGCCTTGGTGGCACAGTAGTTGAGCCTCATTGCTAACCAAGAGGTTGGCAATTTGAAACCCCCAGCCACTCCATGGGAAGAAGATGTGGCAGTTTGCTTCCATAAAGGTTAAATAGACTTGAACACTCTACGGGAGAGTTCTACTTGATCCTAGACAGATACTAGGAGTTGGAATTGACTCCATGACAACAGGTTTGTTTATTTTATTATTACTTTTTTATGCCATCAATTATTAAGATAGGAATGTTGAAAATTTTGCGTATGGTTTTGTATTTTTATTCTTTGCAGGTTATCAGTTTTTGCTTCTGTTTTAGATGCATAAGCAATTATGCCCTTTAGAAGATTAAACCTCTTTTTTTTAGTAAGAATGACACTCTTGTTAAAAAAATTATTTTGTTATTATTGAGAATATACACAGCAAAACACCCACCAATTGAACAGTTTTTACATGTGTATACAATTCAGTGACATTAATTACATTCTTTGAGTTGTGTAACCATTTCTTTTTTTTGTGTGTGTGATTTGGGTGAAGATTTACAGAGCAAATTCACTTTCCATACAGCGGTTCACATATACTTTGTCTCATGTCATTGACCACAGTTTAC
>NW_006923232.1:2835-3676 GCF_000298275.1 Orycteropus afer afer | reverse complement strand
TGCTGCCATATTGGTCACTCACATTTGGTACATTGCCCTTCTCTTCACCCAAATCAAGACTTATCTCTATCTATCTAACAGTGTTCCCCCCCCACCCCGTAACCAACAAAAAAAATTTCCTACTATAGATAAACCTTTCCTTAACTTTTACAATAACGGACTAATACAATATTTGTCCTTTTGTGAATGACTTATTTCACTCAGCATAATATCTTCCAAGTCCATCCACATTATGCAGTGTTTTGTAGATTCTACATTATTCTTTAGCGTTGCATAGTATTCCATTGTGTGTATGTACCATAGTTTGGTTATCCATTCATTCCTCAGTTGATGGACACCTAGGTTGTTTCAATATTTTGGCTATTGTAAATGGTGCTGTGATGAACATGGGTGTGCATATATCTGTTCTTGTCGTGGCTCTCACTTCTTTAGGATATATATCTAGTAATGGAATGGCTGGGTCAAATGGAATTTCTAATTCCAATTTTTTTTTTTAACTTTTACAATTATAAAATGGATTTAAATGATACTAATGTAGGTTTTAATGATTAAAAAGTTTTAAACATTTAACATGAAATATTTATTGTACTTAAAATATTGGACAAAATCAAAACATTTTACTGAGTTACACTAAGTCTATTCATTTTGCAGTGACCTAACTAGGGATTCTTAGTATATAGTAATTCAAAAGCATCAAAGTTTTTATCATAATTTTTCTAAAGGGATTAAAAGAAACATATTTTTAGAATTTAAAATACCAACACATTTAAGCACTTGAAAGTCAGCTTTCCACCCAAATGAAAGATTTGAATTTTGTTTTTTTATTATCCCAGCAAATGTT
>NW_006923232.1:0-560 GCF_000298275.1 Orycteropus afer afer | reverse complement strand
ATCCATGAGCATGGGATGTTTTTCCATTTATGTAGATCTCTTACGGTTTCTTGAAGTAGTTTTTTATAGTTTTCTTTGTAGAGGTCTTTTGTGTCTCTGGTAAGATTTATTCCCAAATATTTTATTTTTTTAGTAGCTATTGTAAACGGTATTGATTTCCTTATTTCTTTTTCAGCAATTTCTTTGCTGGTGTAGAGGAATCCAACCGATTTTTGGATGTTGATCTTATATTCTACCACAATGATAAATTTCTCAATTAGTTCCAGTGGATTTTTGACTGAATCTCTAGGGTTTTCTAGGTATAGGATCATATCATCAGCAAATAGGGATAGTTTGACTTCTTCCTTACCAATTTGGATGCCTTTGATTTCCCTTTCTTGCCTTATGGCCCTGGTTAGGACTTCCAGAACAATGCAGAATAGCAGTGGTGATAGCAGGCATCCTTGTCTGGTCCCTGTTCTCAAGAGGAATGGTTTCAGTCTCCATTGGGAATAATATTGGCTGTTGGTTTTGCATAAATGCCCTTTATTATGTTGAGGAATGTCCCTTCTATTCCTATT
>NW_006923231.1:68131-68725 GCF_000298275.1 Orycteropus afer afer | reverse complement strand
CTCCTGGTTCGACAAATTTCCCAGATTTGTTGCTCAGCAGTTGGAGCCAGCCACCTATGTCCCTCCACCCACACCTCTGGACTCTGAGAATGGCTCCTTCCTTCCCAGAATGAATTATTGACATTGAGGATTTTCTGAAGCCTCCTTCTCTTAGCAATCTTCCTCTTGTTTAAGATGATGATAATTAGAATTCTCCTTTGTCAGATATGTTGGGCCCATAGTCACACCCAGACCTGGTGAGCATCTGAAGAGCATGAAGGAAGAATTGCCTGCCCAAGATGCCTTGGAATGATAGTAACAGAACTGAGGGCAGTTCAGGAAATGTTCATGGACTGCAGGAAGGTATAAGTTGAGGAACTAAAGGGTGGTGTCCCCCTGAATCCCCAGAGAGGCCTTGTGGGGGCTTCAAACAAGTAGACTATAGTTAGAGATGAGGGAACTTTTATTGTTAGGGGTAGTTATTCAGAGTAGATATTAAATCCATTCATTTACTTATACACTATACACCCCTAAATATTCTTTTATGTGTACTATATGCTAGCTAATGTGCACAGATAAAGTGATAAATCAGAGAACATATTGAACCCCATCAGA
>NW_006923231.1:66927-68031 GCF_000298275.1 Orycteropus afer afer | reverse complement strand
CTGTGAGTTGGAACTGACTCGAAGGCAGTGAGTTTACTATGTTACTTATTATCATGAGAAAATCTTCTCAGAGGAGGTATCTAAGTGTCTTTTTGCTCAAGAATAATCCAGAAGAGACAGAGATTGTCCAGCCCCAACCTCCCTCCTCACTGAGAGGGTGGTATTATTTAGTGTGAAAAAGCTTAGGTTAGTGGGTAATTGTGGCCTCCGGAGCCAGACTGCCCAGGCTCAGATTCTAGCACCACTCTAGTTACGTGGATCATCTTGATAAGGGACTCGGATGCCTGTTGTCTCATCTCTGAATGAGGTAGATAACATTAACTCCTTCGCTGGGTAGTTTGAGCACCAAATAAGGTAAAGCAACAGAGGAAGAAAAAGAGTCAGGAATAGGAAGAAGAAATGGATTGTGTAGCTAATTGCCTCCATGGACAACTGCCTCCTTTGTCATGACACCAGACAAAATGTATGGTGCCCAGATACCATTACTTAACATTTTGATCAAAGATTCTATAAAAGAATCCAGGTCAAAAGGAGGAAAATGCAGAACAGAATCTTAAATTCTCTTGGACTCCAGACTTTCTGGAGTCATAATGAATCTCTGAAAATATGACCTTGAGATAATCAATCTTTAAACCTTAAACCAAAATTGTTTCATGAAGTCTTTTTAAAACCAAATAATAGTTTATCTTAACAAGTACAAAAATATCTGCATTGATGATTATGTTCTTTAATAATTCCCTCTTATGGGATCAAATTGTCAATAGCAACTCAAAGATTAGATGGAAAACTTAGGAGACAGTGAGTTTATTTTAATAAGGGAAGAGAAATTCAGAAAAGGGAGGTGAAGTTTGCATAACTCAGACTGTAATCAACACTGAATTTGATGTGTAGAAACTGTTGAATTTATGTGTGTTTTGCTGTATATATTCTTGAGAGCAATAACAGAATAAATAAAAATTTTAAAAGTAAAATATACAGAGCACCTGGTAAAAGCTCCTACACATAACATGTCCCTTTCTTTTGCTTTAATAAAACTGAGGGAAAGAAGCGAGGCAACTTCTATTTGCTAACTTAGAAAGGGAGTTGACCACTGAGAGCAGGCAC
>NW_006923231.1:65657-66827 GCF_000298275.1 Orycteropus afer afer | reverse complement strand
ACACTAAAGGAAAAAAATGTGAAAAATGCAAAAAAAAAAAAAAAAAAAAACTACCTATAGTATGATATGTTATGCAATATAATATGTAATATGATGTAATATGTGATGGATAATATGATAACCTTATGATGACCTTGATTATATCCCATCTGAATTTAAAGACCTTCAGAAGATTATATTTGACTTTTTGATCACCAATGACCAAAAATCAGACAAATTGTGGCATGACATTGAGAACATCATCCATGAAGAAAGCAAAAGGTCATTGAAAAGACAGAAAAGGAAGAAAAGACCAAAATGGATGTCAGACAAGACTCTGAAATTTGCTCTTGAATTGAGAGTAGGTAAAGCAAATGGAAGAAATTACACCATAAAAGAATTGCACAGAAGAATTCAAAGAGCAGCTCGAGAAGACAAAGTTGATTATTAGAATGAAATGTGCAAAGACGTGGAGTTAGAAAAACAAAAGGGAAGAACACATTTGGCACTTCTTCTCAAGGTGAAAGAACTGAACAAAAAAATTCAAGCCTTGAATTGCAATGTTGAAAGTTTTTATAGGCAAAACATTGAGTGATGAAGTAAACATCAAAAGAAGATGGAAGGAATACATAGAGTCACTGTACCAAAAGAATTGGTCAATTTTCATCTATTTCAGGAGGTGGCATTTGATCAAGAACCAGCTGAAGGAGGAAATCAAAGCTTCACTGAAGGAATTGGTGAAAACCAAGGATTCAGGAACGGACAGAATAACAATTGAAATCTTTCAACAAATGGATACTGTGTTGGAAGCACTTATTTGTCTATGTTAAGAAATTTGGAAGACGGCTACCTGGCCAACTGACAGGAAGAGATCTATATTTGTACCCATTCCAAAGAAAGGTAATCCAAGAGAATGTGGAAGTTATCGAACAATATCATTAATATCACACACCAGTAAAATCTTCCTGAAGATAATTCAATAACCATTGTGGCAGTATATTGACAGGGAGCTGGGAGAAATGCAAGCTGGATTCAGGAGAGGACGGAGAATGAGGAATATCATTGCTGATGTCAGATGGATCTTGCCTGAAAGCAAAGAATACCAGAGAGATATTTACTTGTGTTTTATTGACTAAGCAAAAGCATTTGATTGTGTGGATAATAACAAATTATGGATAACACTGAGAAGAA
>NW_006923231.1:64437-65557 GCF_000298275.1 Orycteropus afer afer | reverse complement strand
TTTTGAGCTGAATTTTCATCCTTTTGGTTTCTATCAAAATTTCCATCTGTACCCATTCCAAAAGGTTTGAAGGACTGGAAAAAAAAAATGTAGCTGGATTCAAAGTGTACAAAATTTGAATTTATTTTCCTCCAAACTGTAAATCAAAGCAAATGTGAAAATATGTAAGGTGTTTGTCATATAATTTCCAGTTTCCTTCCAAAATTCTTCAAATATCTTAAAGTTATGATAATTTTTTCAATGTGTAACTACTTTAATTATATCAAGATACGAAAACATTACGTTTCAATGATTTAAATAGAGCTGAAATAATTTATTTCATGGTTTGAAAATTTAATTAAATCTTACTCATTTTTTTTTAATGGATGATACAATTAACTATCCTAGCAGGAAATGATCATCTATTCATGAATGTAAAGAATCATTATCATGAGTCAGAACTGTTGCACCTATAATGCATATACAACTTTTAGAACCATATGGACCATGTGATATACAAAATTGTTTCCTAGCTGCGTTGTGAAGCTGATTTGAATACCACCCAACTCATGTTTACTGCTCAACTCTTGAGATAGACCATGAATACAAGCAATGAAAGGACATTTTCTGTGACTTCACCATGCACAAATCTATTGCACATGTATTGTGTGAAAAGAAAAGTTAATTAATTTGTTCTCTTGCTTAAGTTGCTCCTGCTATTCAAATCTCCTAGCATGTATCTCAGACATTGGCAGTGACATCCCAAAAAACCATTATGGCATTCAGATGTACTTACCTTTTATTTCAAGGACATAAGGAAAGAGATGTCAGAGAAACATTTTGTGTGGCCTGAACTGTGTTCGTTAGTCACAAGAGTAGGGGTTCAGAGTTAGGGTTCCTTCTGCGATGGCACTGAGAGTTGGATATCAAGAAGCAGAGATGACAGTGTATTCTTCAGTAAAGGTACTCTTTGTGGATATATATGTTGTTGTTGCTGTTACATGCCATCGAGTCAGACCCGACTCATAGCGACCCCTCCTTGGGTTCCCGAGGCAGTATCACTACGGAAGTAGATTGCCCCATCTTCCTTCCGAGGAGTGGCTGGTGGGTTTGAACCGCCAGCCTTCTGGTTAGCAGTCAA
>NW_006923231.1:62775-64075 GCF_000298275.1 Orycteropus afer afer | reverse complement strand
AATTCCCATTCTTTTCAATGTTATCCACAATTTGTTATGATCCACACAATTGAATGCCTTTGCATAGTCAATAAAACACAAGTAAACATCTTTCTGCTATTCTGTGCTTTAAGCCAAGATCCATCTATGATATCCCTCACCCCATGTCCCCTTCTGGATCCAAATTGCATTTCAGGAAGTTCTCTTTCAATACACTGCTGCCACTAATCTTTAGTTATCTTCAGTAAGACTTTACTTGCATGTAATATCAGTGATATTGTTGGATAAGTTCGACATTCTGTGTGATCAGCTTTCTTTGGAATGGTTCTAAATATGGATCTCTTTCAGTCAATTGGCTAGGTAGCCATCTTCCAAATCTCCTGGCATAGCCAGGTGAGTGCCTCCAGCAGGGCATCCATTTATTGAAACATCTCAGTGGGTATTCTGTCAATTCCCAGAGCCTTGTTTTTTTGCTAATTCCTTTGTGCAGCTTTGACTTTTTCCTTCAATACCATTGGTTCTTGATCATATGCCACTTCCTGAAATGGATGATCATCTACCAATTATTTCTGGTACAGTGACTCTGTGTATCCATCCATCTTCTGTTGATGTTTCTTACATCATTCAACATATTGCCCATAGAATATTCAATCAAATATTGCAATTTGAGGCTTAAATTTTTTTCCCTCAGTTCTTTCAGCTTGAGAAATGCCAAGTGTGTTCTTCCCTTTTAGTTTTCTAACTCCAGGTCTTTGCATATTTCCTTATAATAATTGGCTTTGTCTTCTCGAGCTGCTGTTTGAAATCTTCTGTCCAGCTCTTTGATCCTGTTGATTCTTCCATGTGCTTTATCTACTCTCCATTCAAGTGTAAGTTTCAGAGTCTCTTTCATTTTTGAATAATATCTGATTGAGTACTTGATATATCCCAGGTGCTCAGCTAAACTCCTTACATTCATACATTCATTTAATTTTCAAACTAGTAATGGGAAGTACTATTCTCATTTGACAGCTGACCCTACTTAGGCTTAGAAATGTAATGTGCCATGACACGAAGGGTAAGGATCTAGTCTAGAAGCTAGGATTCTCTGACACTAAAGTCTTTGCTCTTTACCAATATTTCCTGTAATCTCTCTGCCTTTTCTCTCACCTTAAAGTGTACATCCTCTGTAACCCCTGCACAAATTTGAGATGTTCTGGTCCTTTCTTACAGAAATTAAAATTTCATAGCATGCTGTGAACTATTCTTCTGGAGGTACATGAAAGTCTTTCCATTTGCCATCTTACTTTTTCTCTTTTCTGCAATTGCAACACTTCTTTGT
>NW_006923231.1:61724-62675 GCF_000298275.1 Orycteropus afer afer | reverse complement strand
ATAAGGAAAATAAACAAGAAAGGATGATTAATGTATGGGTGGTATTTGTTATTTTAGATATATTGGTCAGAGGGGACTTTCTGTTCATATGACATTTAAACAGAGACCTGTAAGGAGTAAGTGCTTGTCTCATGAGTATACCCATGGAAAGAGCATTCTAGACAGAGAAAACTGCAAATGCAGAGGACACTGATACGGGAGAGAGTCAGAAATGTCTGTGGGACAACATAGAGGTCAGAGTGTCAGAGGGAGGGTGAGCAAGGTCAGGGAAATCAGAGATAAGATCAGGGAGGTAATGGGTATCCAGGTCATACAGAGCCTCATATGCTTAGATATTTTTCTTTTATTTTAAATGTAGTGATAATTTGTTGAAGGATTTTAAACAGCAAGGGAAATGATGTGATTTATTGATTGAAGGATTCACTCTGGGTATTGTGTAAAGAAGAGTCCCAAGAAGCAAAAGTGTAAGCAAAAAGAAAGGTAGGGAGGTACCTATTCTGAATTGGCCCGAATACCTTATGTGAAAGCTCTAAGTGCTGGCACCTGTGAATGTAAACTTATTTGGAAATGCGGTCTTCAAAGACATTATCAGTTAATTTAATGTGAGGTCATATTGGAGTAGGGTGGTTTCTAATCCAATTTGAGTGACTCCTTATGTAAGATAAGAGCCACAGAGAGACCCAGGAAGTATGCTCATGTAGAGATGTATCAACAAATGTATCCTTTCACCTTATTTACTCAATTTGCATGCTGAACAAATAATTGGGGAAGTTGGCAATATGAAGAAGAGCAAGGCATCAGAATTGGAGGAAGACTGAACATCCTATGATATGCATATGACACAGCCTTACTTGCCCAAAACAGAGATGACTTCGAGCACTTATGGATAAAGTTCAAAGATGACAGTCTTCAGTATGGATTATGTCTGACCATGAAGGAAAAAAAAAAAAA
>NW_006923231.1:48248-52054 GCF_000298275.1 Orycteropus afer afer | reverse complement strand
GTCCCCTTTGCCTGGGTTCCCTCTCCTCACCTGGGTCCCTGTGGCTGACTCCTCCAATAAAATAGTAATAGTGAATAATTTTAGCAAAGCAGTGGCTTGGGCTACTAAACCCACAAACTTATCCTGACTTATTTTTATGTTTTTTTTTTTTCTTTCTTTTTTTGAAAGTTTCTGTGTTCCCCCTGGAATTAGCAGATAAAGAGAAACAACACAATAAAATTAAAAAAATAAAAAATAAAAAAAGAGAAGCATATCCATTAAGATTTGTGCAACATTATAAGTATATCCAAGGGCCATCTGGAGATCTTTATTTGGTTACTTTACTTCACCTTGTGAATGTTTGATGTAGGTAGATGAGGACACAAGGAAAGTCAACTTCATTTGCAAAATTGCTAGAACCCAGCTTTGCAATTACTCGTGACAGAAACAAAGTCAAATGTCAGTAAAGCAATGAAACTTAGGTGTCAGAATGTAACTGCTGACTCAGTGCCTTCATTACTTAGTGCTGCTGAACAGAAATACCACAGGTAGGTGGCATTAGAGAAGGCGAATGTATGGTCTCACTGTTTAGGAGGTTAGAGGTCTGAATTCCTGCCCTGGCTCCAGGGGAAGCCCTCTGATGTGGGCTTTGTGGGGAAAGGTCCTTGTCCCTTTCGGTTTCTATAGCCCTGTGTCCCTGGCTTCCTTGGCGATCTTCAAGCAGCACCTATCTTCAGCTGTTTGTGCTTTCTTGTCTGTGTATGCCTCCTCTTATTTTCTTCTTTTTTTTAGTTCACTTTGTCGTTGTTGAGAATACACACAGGAGAACATGTACCAATTCCATGTGTACCTACTGTGGTCCTATTGTCAGAAGGGACCGTTCCCTGGAAAGAATATCATGGCCGGTAAAATGGTGGTTGTTGTTGTTAATGTGCCATCAAGTCATGTCCGACTCATAGTGACCCTATGCACACCAGAATGCAAAACTGCCCAGTCCTGCACAAACTCCAGAGAGCAGCAGGCCATCGTGGTGGAGCCTTATGCCCGTTACACCTCAGCACTGTTATGGCACAGGTAGTTACCACCCAGTGGTCTCCACTTGTGGCAGGAGCTGCTCTGTCCCACGTAGCCACTGCCAGTTCCAGGCCCCTGGCCACTCCCGCTGCCTCCATGAGGCTAAGGGTCAGGCTTCAGAAGTGGACCTGGCTGCTGGAGATGCTGGAAGCGGAGCTGACTCAGGCGCAGCTGCACGCACACCTGGGCCAGTTACTGTTGCCCACCTGGGGTATAGTTCTGACACCCGGTTTACAATTACATTGAGCAACAAGGATGCCCGCACTGGAGATGAAGAGACCTTGGCTTCCTATGGGATTGTTTCTGGGTACTTGATACGTTTGATTCTTGAAGGTGCCATTCTAGCACCTAACTTACCTTCCTCCACAGATTCAGAGCCTTCCTCATTCCAGCCTAATGACCAATGCTTTTTGGCCACCAGGTCCAACCAATCCAGCATACAAGGTGAACAACTGAGTGATTCCTTCCAAGGACAGGTGGCCGAATCTGTTGTCAAGAATGATGACAGTATGCCAGGGCCTAGTGAGGATGTTGAAGAAGAGTCAGTACAAGATGTCGTGGATATGGAGAAGGGCACAGGCTTCTGTCCCTCAGAACCAATGCTCTGCAGTGAGATAGCGGAAGGACAGGTGCCCCATTCGTTAGAGACCCTGTATCACGCAGCTGACTAGTCCAATGCCAATGATGCCTTGATTGTGTTGATCCATCTTCTCATGTTGGAGTCAGGCTACATACCTCAGAGAACAGAAGCCAAAATAGCGTCCCTGCCAGAGAAGTGGAAGTCGGGTGCTGTGTATAAGCCACAGTACATGCACCCCCTCTGTGACGGTGGCACCGCTGCTGTCACCTGTGTGCCTTTGGGAATCCTCATAGTTGTAAATGCTACAGTAAAAATCAACGAGATTAGACGTGTAAAATGATTGCAGCTGCTACCGGAATCTTTTACCTGCAGAGTGGAACCAGAGGAAAATGTGGCTAAGATATACAAAGATGGTAAAGCGGAGGGTCTACTAAAAAGGGGACGGCCCTCAACAAGATGGACTGGCACAGTGGCTGCAATGATGGCCTGGGGTATAGCGAGGATAGTGAGGCTGGTGCAGGACTGGGCAGTGTTTCGTTCTCTTGTGCGTAATGTGGCTCTGACTCAGAGGGAACTTGAAGGCACCTAACAACAACAACATGTACCATTTAGTGACATCGATTGCATTCTTTGAATTGTGCAACTCTTCTCACCCTCCTTTTCCGAGCTGCTCCTTCTCTATTAACATTAATTCACTGACCCCTAAGTTTCCTATCAGATCTTTCAAGTTGCTGTTGTCCATTTGACCCTCTAAAGATATTTCTTAAAAGAGTATAATGCTCCAGGCTGATATTTTACTATTTAAACTAAACTGTTTCTTGGTTTTAAGAAACCTCAAGGAATATTTTTGGTTTAAGGTTTAAAGTGTATTCCCGGGCAATAGTTTCAGGGATTCATCCAAACTTCATGGCTCTAGGAATCTGGGGTCCATGCAAATCTGAGATTCTATTTTTCATTTTCTCCCATTTGTTGAGAATTCTTCTCTAGACTCTCATCAAAATGTTCAGTAACTGTAGCCTGGTGCTAACCAATTCTTTTGGCATCATAGCAAAGGTGTGATCCTATTTTTGGTTCTCCTTCTTCCTCTGTTACTCCCTGCGAATGGATACCAATCATTGTTCTTTGGATGGATGGCTGAAAGCTTTTAAGGCCCCAGGCACTACATAATGGATTAAGGGGTAGAATAGAAGCACTAAACACATTATTAGGCCAATTAACTGCATTCTATGAAAACATGACTTTAAATCTTCAAACCAACAAACCAAATCTCATGAGGTTTTTGGGTGTATGTAGTAGCCTCAGCAGCTACTGTTTTTTTTTTTTTTTTTTGTCATTCTTATAATTATATCTATCACACAACTTTTGCCAATTCAAGTTTTCACAGGTGTACAACTTACTGACAGCAATTAATTGGCAGTTACACATAATCATTCCCTAAACTTAATGTGATATTTTTTTATCACCATTAGTCCCCCCATTCTCCTTCCTTTCCACCCCTGGTAACCACTAATAAACTTTGTTCTCTATCCATTTGTCTTTTCTTGTGTTTTTATGTAAGTGAGGTCATATAATAGTTGTCATTTTGTGATTGACTTCCTGATCTCAGTATAATGTCTTCCAGCTCCTTCTATATGTATCAAAACTTCATTTCTTGGATTGGCTGAGTACTATTTCATAGTATGTATGTACCACATTTTGTTTGTCCATTCATCTACTGATGAGCATTTAAGTTGTTTCCACCTTTGGCTATTGTGAATAGTGCTGCAATGAACATTGGTTTACAAGTCTCTGGGTTTCTGCTTTCAAGTCTTTTGGGTATATACCTAGAAGTGGAATTGCTGCTGAGTCATATGATAGTTCTATTTTTATTTTGTTGAGGAACCACTAGACTGTTTTCCACAACTGTTGCACCATTTTGCATCCCCACCAGCGATGAGTAAGAGTTCTAATTTCCCCACATCATTACAGTGGTAGTTAAGTTTGTGTGTCAACTTGTCTAGGCCTGGTTGAGTGACTGGGCAGCTGGGTCTATTATTTCCCATGATGATACTGGTAGGCAAGTCCATGGTGGAATCTACTGAGAGCAGCTGAATAGCTGCCATTGGGTATGTGGTCTGCTTCCCGTATATAAGAAACAGCTTTGGAAATGGTCTCTAGCTTATGGCATGCTTGA
>NW_006923231.1:45288-46208 GCF_000298275.1 Orycteropus afer afer | reverse complement strand
TCCACAGATATAGGATCTAGGATTTCAACACATATTTTGGGGGTCACAATTAAATCCATAACATTCTTTGTTATTGTTGTTAGGTACCATCAAGTCAGTTCCAACTCATGTTGTTGTTGTTATATGCCATTGAGTTGGACCCAAGTCATAGTGACTCCTCCTTGGGCTTCTGAAGTGGTATCACTATGGGAGTACATTGTCCAGCCTTCTTTCTGAGGAGTGGATGGTGGGTTTGAACCACCAGCCTCCTGGTTAGCAGTCAAGTGTCTTCGGCACTATGCTTCCAAATTTCCAACTCATAGAGACCTTATATACAACAGAACAAAAGACCTCCCAGTCCTGCTGTGCCATCCTTACAATCATTGCTTTGTTTAAGCCCATTTCTGGAACACTCTCTCAATCCATCTCATTGACCGAAGTCTATGTTTGTGGATTCTCTACTTTACTAAGCATGAGAAACTTCTTCAGGGACTGGTCTCTCCTGATAACATGTATGATGTGTGTGAGACAGGTTTTGCCATCTGTTCTTCCAAGGAGAATTCTGGCTGTACTTTTTCCAAGATAGATTTGTTCGTTCTTCTGACAGTCCATAGTATGTTCAATATTCTTTGTCAACCATAGTTCAAAGACATTAATTTTTCTGCATTGTTGTTATGTGCCATTGAGTTGAACCTGACTCATAGGGACCCTTCCTTAGGTTTCCAAGGCAGTATCACTAAGGAAGTAGGTTGCCTAACCTTCCTTCTGAGGAGTGGCTGGTGGGTTTGAGCCTGTCAGCTATCTGGTTTGCAGTCAAATGCCTTAGGTCTAATCTTTCCATGCATATTGTTGTTATGTGCCGTCGAGTCAGACCCGACTCATAGCGACCCCTTCTTGGGTTTCCGAGGCAGTATCACTACGGAAGTAGATTGCCCCATCTT
>NW_006923231.1:37398-41881 GCF_000298275.1 Orycteropus afer afer | reverse complement strand
ACAGAAAATTCTAGCCAGTTACTCATGATTGCAGTTGGTTCTGGGCACAAACTCTTCACATTTCTTCTAAAATGATTACATTCTGACTGGTTTGGTTAGTTATGAACATATTCTTCCCAAGGACAATCATTTACATCTTGACATGTTGTTGTTGTTGTTGTTGTTATGTGCCACCGAGTTGGGCTTGACTCATACTGACCCCTCCTTAGGTTGCTGAGGCAGTATCACTATGGAAGTAGATTGCCCAACCTTCCTTCTAAGGAGCGCCTTAGGCACTGTGCTACCAGAGCTCCTACATCTTGACATACTCTTCCTAAATGATTTGACATCCTGACTTTTTGTTTCCTAGAGATTCATTTTGGCTCTATTATTCTTTCTGTTCCATCACTTGTCTGTCACCTTGCCATATTGTGGTGGCTTGCATGTTGCTGAGAGGCTGGAGGTTATGCCACCAGTATTTAAGAAACCAGAAAGATCATCCATAGTGGACAAATTTCAGTGGAGTTTCTAGACTAAGATAGACTCTGAAGAGGGAAAGAGATATCCACTTCCCAAAGAACTGGCCAGTGAAAACCTTATGAATAGCAGTGAAACATTGAAATAGTACTAGAAAACTTTATGAATGGCTCTGAAATTTTGTCTGATACAGTGCCCTAAAATGAGGTGCTCATGTCAGAAGGCACTCGAAATAAGACTGTGGAAGAGCTGCCCCTTCAAAGTAGAGTTGATCTTAATGACTTGGATAGCATGAAGTTTTCAGGACCTCCATTTGCTATTGTGGCAAGACTCAAAATTAGGAAGAAACAGCTGCAAATAGCTGTTAATAATTGAAATATGGAATTTAAAAAATATGAATGTTGGAAAATTAGAAGTTGTCAAAAATGAAATGGGACAGATAATGATCAATATTCTAGGCATTGTTGTTGTTTTGTGCCCTTGAGTCAGACCCAACTCATAGCGACCCCTCCTTGGGTTTCTGAGGTGGTATCACTATGGAAGTATATTGCCCAACCTTACTTTTGAGGAGTGGCTGGTGGTTCTAGGCATTAGTGACCTGAAATGGACTTGTTTTGGCCATTTTGAATCAGACAATCCTATGAACTACTATGCCAAGAATGAAAAATTGAAGAGTAATGGCATGGCATTCATTGTAACCAAGAGTGTTTCAAGATCTATCCTGAAGTGCAATGCTGTCATTGATAAGATAATATCCATGTGCCTGCAAGAAAGACCATTTAACACTACTATTATTCAAATTATGCACCAATCACTAAAGCCAAAGATGAGGAAATTTAAGATTTTTATCAACTTCTGCAGTCTGAAATTGACCAAACATGCAATCAAAATGTATTGATTATTACTGATGATTGGAATGCAAATGTTAGAAACAAAAAAGAATCAGTAGTAGTTGGAAATATGACCTTGGTGATAGAAATTACACCAGAGATCACATGATAGGGTTTTGCAAGACTCATGACATATTCATCACAAATATCTTTTTTAAACAACATAAACAGTAGCTATACAGGTTAAGCAATGTACCTCCATAATGATACCACCTCAGAAACCCAAAGAGGAGTCATTATGAGTCAGCCCCTACTTGATGGCACTGAGTTTGGTTTTTTTGGTATACCCATGGATCTAGTCAGATGTAATATACAAGAATCAGATTGACTACATCTGTGGAAGGAGGCAAAGGTAAATCTCAATATCTTCAGCCAAAACAAGCCCAGGAGTTGACTATGGAACAGACTCTCAACTGTTCATATGTGAGTTCAAATTGAAGCTGAAGAAAATTAAAACAAACTCACAAGAGCCAAAACATGACCTTGATTATATGCCACCTGAATTTAGAGAACATTTGAAGAAGAGGTTTGACGCATTGAACACCAATGATTGAGAACAAGATGACATCAAAAACATCATCCATGAAGAAAGCAAGAAGTCATTAAAAAGACAAGAAAGAAAGAAAAGAGGAAAAAGAATGTCATAAAAGACTCTGAAACTTGCTCTTGAATGGAGAGTAGCTAAAGTAAATGCAAGAATTGACAAAATACAAAACTTGAATAGAAGACTTCAAAGAGCAGCTCAAGAAGACAAAGTCAATTATTATAATGAAATTTACAAAGACCTGGAGTTAGAAAACCCCAAGCAAAGAACACACTTGGCATTGGTCAAGCTGAAAGAACTGAAGAAAAAATTCAAACCTAGAGTTGAAATAATGAAGCACTGTGTGAGCAAAATATTGAATGATGCAGGAAGCAGTAAATGATGATGGAAAGACTACACACAGTCTTTGTATCAAAAAGAATTGATCAATGTGCAACTATTTCAGGAGGTGGCATATGACCAAGAACTGGTGGTATTGAAGGAAGAAGTCAAAGCTGCACTGAAGGAACTGGTGCAAAACTCCAGGAATTGATGGAATAGCCACTGAGATGTTTCAACAAAAGGATGATCTGCTGGAGGCACTGACTCATTTATGCCAAGAAATTTGGTAGACAGCTACCTGGCCAACTAACTGGAAGAGAACAACATTTGCCTCCATTCCAAAGAAAGGTGATTGAATAGAATGTGGAAGTTATTGAGCAAAATCATTAATATCACATGCAAGTAAAATTTTGCTGATGATTATTTAACCATGGATGCAGTAGTATATTGTCAGCAAACTTCCAGAAATGCAAGCTGGATTCAGAAGAGGGTGTGAAACAAGGGATATCATGGCTGATTTCAGATGGATCTTGGCTGAAAGAAAAGAAGACCAGAAATATGTCTACCTGTGTTTTACTAACTACACAATGCTTTCAACTGTGTAAATCCTAACAAATTTTGGATAGCTTTGAGAAGAATGGAAATTCCAGATACTTAATTGTTCTCATGAGGAACCTACATATAGACCAACAGGCTATTTTTCAAACAGAATAAGGGATTACTGCATGATTTAAAATAAGGCAAGGTGTGTATCAGGGTTGAATCATTTCACCATATCTATCCAATCTGTATGTTGAGAAAATAATCTGAGAAGCTTTACTATATGAAGAAGAACATGGCTTCAGGATTGGAAGAAGACTCATTAACAATCTGCTATAGTGCAGATGACACAACCTTGCTTACTAAAAGTGAAGATGACTTGAAGCACTTCCTATGAAGATCAAAGACTCCAGTCTTCAGTGTGGATTACACCTCAACAAAATGAAAGCAAAAATCCTCATAAAAGTACCAATAAGCAATTTCATGATAAAGAGAGAAAAGATTGTGATTGTCAGGGAATTAATTTTACTTGGATCCATAGCCAACACATATGGAAGCAGTAGTAAGGAAATCAGATGTTGTATTGCACTGGGAAAATCTGAAAAAGACCCCTTTAAAGTGTTAAGGTAAGATGTCTCTTTGAAGACTAAAGTACACTTAATCCAACCTATGGAATATTCAACTGCTTCATGCATGTGAAAACTGGACAGTGAATAAGGATCATCAAAGAAGAATTGATTCCTTTGAATTGTGGTGTTTGTAAAGAATAGTAGAAAATTCCATGGACTTCCAGAATAATGAACAAATATGTCTTGGAAGAAGCATAGCTGGAATGCTCCTTGGAAGCAAGAATGGTCAGACTTCATCTCACTTACTTTGGTCAAATTGTCAGAAGGGACTATTCCCTTGAGAATGACATTATGCTTGGTAAATTAGAGGGTCAGTGAAGGAGGGGAAGACTCTCAACAAGATGTAATGACACAGTGGCTGTCATAATGGACTCAAACACAGCAAGGATTGTGAAGATGGCACAAGACTGGGATAGTGTTTCACTCTGCTGTACACAGGGTCACTATGAGTCAGAGCCAACTTCCAGCACCTAACAACAATAACAACAGTTTTTCACCTTGCTCTGCATGGAGTCTCATCTTCAGGAGGAGCTGGTCTCATGTCACCTATAAAGGAGTAACTCATCCTCTGTAAGGACTTTTTGGTGATCGTTTTTGGTTGGCTGCTTACTCTTTACAAACTTGTAAAACTACAGACACTATGCTGACAGAGTAGTTGGGGATCATCTTAAATTGTTTTAAGGGAATGTGGAGGGAGGTCAAATTAAGACAAACAACCTACCAGGAGAAGCCAGATCTATAGAGTGAAGCCAGACTTACTTGAAAAATTGGTTTCAAAGGACATAATATATAATTTCATGTATAAAGAAGGTTTAGCTTGTTCAAATGCATTAAACTTATAGCTCCTGAAGAATTTAATGGAATAGATAATTACAATAACAACAATTAGTGTTACTAGATCAACTCATAGGACAGAATGAAAGAAAGATCCAATTCATCAGGTAACCATCTAAAATATCTAATAAAGAAGAATCAAGTCTGGATGGCATATGTTGTAGCCAAGTAACTTGTTGGTGAACTTTCTTTAATTTTATTTTTTTTTAATTGTGATTTGGGTGAAGTTTTACAGAGCAAATTCACTTTCCATACAGCGGTTCACATAT
>NW_006923231.1:36403-37228 GCF_000298275.1 Orycteropus afer afer | reverse complement strand
CTACTTGAGGTAAATGTTCAACTCATATGCCTGTCTTTTGTTTGGCTGGAAACCACAGGTGTGGGTTCAATTCGAGATCTGAAGGGCAGCTAGGGCCATGGTCTCAGTAGTTTCACCAGGCTCTATTGGACCAGCAAACCTGGTGCCCCCTCCCTTTTTGTCTCCAAATGATTTTGAGTTTGTTCCACGTTGTTCTCCCTCTCTTTCAAGGATCTCCTACATAGATCTCCTTCCAAGTGGATGACAGTGGTAACTGGGCACCATCTAGTTCTTCTGGTCTCAAAGTCATAGAGACTGCAGATCAGATGGCGTATCAGTTGCTAGGACAAATTTTTTCCGTGAATTTTTGTTTTCTTCATTTTTCTTTGCTCTGGACGAGGAGCATCGTTGCATCTAGATGGCAGCTTGTAGCTTTTAAGATCCCAGTTGTTACTCGCCAAAGTAGGAGGTGGAACAATGTTTTGTATAGTATGTTATGCCAATTGAGCTTGATGTCCCCAGCGACTATGGTGCCATGCCCGCAGATTCAACTACATGGTCCCTCTGGGTAGCTGGCTGTGACCAAGCCATGATGACAACCATGCCAGGTGTATAGTAGTAAGCTCTACTATACACCTGGGAATTCTGGTCATTCACATAAAATTATAGGACAATTGCCAACCCAATATATGTTCTTGGACACACTCCCCATTTCATAGACATACCTAATCATTCAGCCTGTCCACCCATTTATCCACCAATATACCCATGTTAGCTTTCACTGACAATGCAGTACTATATGTACAAAAGGGTTCATATTTGTTGTCTCTACCTCCCATGTACCTC
>NW_006923231.1:34029-35244 GCF_000298275.1 Orycteropus afer afer | reverse complement strand
GTTTTTGTGTATGGTGTGAGGTACAGATCTTGTTTCATTTTTCTGCAAATGGATCTCCAGTTTTGCCAGCACCATTTATTAAACAAACTTTCTCTTCCCCATTTAATGGATTTGGGGCCTTTATTAAAGATCAGTTGACTATAGGTCAATGGATCTATTTCTGGGTTCTCATTTCTATTCCATTGGTCTATGTATCTGCCACTAAACCAGTACCAGCCAGTTTCAACTACTGTGGCTGCAAAGTAGGTTTTGAGACCTGGCAATGTGAGACCTCCTATTTTGTTTTTCTTCTTCAATAGTGTTTTGCTTATCCAAGATCTCTTTCCTTTCCATATAAAGTTAGTCATTGGTTTTTCCATATCCCTAAAGAATGTAGGCTCTTTGGCTTTTTGCTGTGTCTGGGTCCTGCATCTGGATCATCATCTGAGATCAGTTCTAGAACCTGACATATTGCCAGCCGATCTTGGAATTGTTGCCTTCGCAGACTGTGAGCCAACAGCCTGCCATCTTACCTGCTTATCTTGTATTTGTCAGCCTCTGAAGCCAGCAGCCTGCTATATTGCCTACTGATCTTGGATTCCTCAGTCCCTGTAGCTCTGTGAGTTAGGAGAAGCCTCCTGCTTGATGGCTGACCCATGGACTTGGGACTTGCCAGTCTCTATAACTCCAGGAACCCAGAGAGAAGAGCAGTCAGCCCCAGGGATACAGGTGAGGAGAGACAACTCAGGAACGCTCAAAGCAGCAGGCCAGAAGAGCAGGAGAAAGGGGATTAAAAGCCAGGAAGCCAGAGAGAAGAGCAATCAGCCTAAGGGATAAGGTGAGGAGAGGAAACTCAGGCCCACCCAAAGCGGCAGGACCAGAGAGCAGGAGAAAGGTTATAAAAGGCAGGAACCCAGACAGAGGAGCAGTCAGCCCCAGGGACAACACAGGGACGCCCAAAGAAGCAGGCCAGAAGACCAGGAGACCAGGAGAAAAGGGATTGAAAGCCAGGAAGCCAGACAGAGGAACAGGCAGCCACAGGGACCCAGGTGGGGGTGATAGGAGAGATCTCCAACAGCAAGACAAACTTGTCTGTTGGTTTGTCCTACTGTGGTGACATGTAGACATGAGTTTTTGAGGTTGAGCCTCTGGTGTTTAAAACCCAGCGAGATGCACCTGGTGCACAGGTAACAGCCCAGCTTATAGACTGAGACAGACTAGGAAGAAGGAAGAGGC
>NW_006923231.1:16810-17329 GCF_000298275.1 Orycteropus afer afer | reverse complement strand
CCTAAAGATAATTCTTTTGAATTCCTTATCAGAGAGTTCCAATGCTGCTTCTTCCTCAGGGATGTGTTCTGGGTCTGTATCCTACTCCCTTGTTTTTATGACTTTATCCTGCTTCTTTGTGTGGACTGTGATGATCTTTCATTTCGGAGGCATTGTGATGTCATTGTATTTAGATCTCTGTTAACTGTTTGTGAAGAGAAGACAAGGGTGGTTCAGGCTCTTCTTGGTGGTTTTTTATCATTGGCCCGTTGGTGGAGAAGGAGGAAGTGGCTCTTGTTCAGTAAGTGAAGTCGCAGGACTTGTGGGTGTAGTTGTGTCTTATGAGGATTGTTGTTTTCTCCCACTCAGTTAGACACAAATTACAATTGAATAATCATCAAAAAACTAAAAGCCCATGAACAAAAAATACACCATGTAATCACACAGGACCAGTAACCAAAAAAAGAGAATAAGGAAAAAAAGAAGAAAAAACAAGCAAACCTGCAATATCTTGGTATAGGGCACTAAGAAGAAAAAAAA
>NW_006923231.1:13100-14742 GCF_000298275.1 Orycteropus afer afer | reverse complement strand
AAAAAAAAAAAGGTTTAAAAGATCAGAGAAGGGATCATCTAATTCCTCGTCTACCTTTTAAGGGGTTATTTTCTGTCTTTTTTTCTTTTTAGTTTTTTATTTTTTAATTTCAGACATGAACTTTTGTGTTATCAGGCCAACATGCATTGCCATTACAAAACTGTTCTTCATTACAAAACTGTTGAGTTAAATTGAAACATGACTGAAGGGGGCTTCCATGGTTGTTAAGAGTGCATTGGCCCTTTATGGTCCATCCATTTATACATGGTATAGCTCAATTTTATGGCTCACCACTATGATTACCTCTCATGTAATATGTTTCTTCACATAAGAATATATATTTTTATAGGGTATGAATCATACCCTTAGTTTGTTTATTAGGGAAAGGGAGAGTGTAGTAGTTAAGATTATTCATCACATTGCCTGGGCCTGGTTTTGAGTGGCTGAGCAGTTGGATGTAGTTATTCCCCACCATGAGACTGGTAATCAACTCTATGTTGGAATCTACTATGAACAGCTGAGTAGGAGCCTTAGGGTTGTGGTCTGCTTCCAGTATATAAGAAGCAGATTTGAGAAAGGTCTCTTAACTTTTTGGAATGCTTGAACCCTGCATGTATCTGAGTCCTCATTCAGCAGCTTGCCATGTTGTCTGGTGATTTTTGGATTGTTCAGACTTGAACCACTGGCTTGGTGTGTAGTCTACTAATCTTGAGACTGTGCTATTTCACTTGTTGACCTTGAGTTTGTCAGTCTCAGCAGCTAGCAACTATCTGAGTTAAGACCTGCATCTAGCTGTGGTAGGCCAGGAGCAGGAAATAGAGCTGAAGCCCAAGATCAAGGGAGGGACCTTCACCTATCCCCTAGAGCTGGCATTTGAACTTTCACTTCTAGCTTCCTGAACTGTTAGAAAATAAACTCCTGCTTGTCAAAGATAAACATTTGTGGTATGTCTATTTCAGCAGCACTAGAGAACCAAAACAGTGGGTTTGGTTGGCTTTTTCAAAGTATTCTTCAGTCAAAAATTTCTTACAAACAGACAATAGTTTTTAATATGTAAGGTGATAAATACTATGGCAAAAGGTAGCTTCCTTTCAGTGCTGCCTAGGATTACTAGGACACCTAGGATTACTTGGGTATATATGTTCCCAATCAGTAGATGGGTAATGCTTCTCTCTATTTTTGATACAGTTTTTGAAGCTTTCCTCTGTATTATTGACTAAGGACTGTTGAGTTAAATTGAAACATGGTGCTTGCAGATTTATTAATTAGACACAGAGATACAGTTAACCATAGGCATAACTAAAGTTTATGAATTAGCATGTTCAGATTTTGGTATATGATGGCTGTGATATTTGGGGTTGTGTGTCAACTTGGCTACAATTCTGAGTGGTTTAAGCAGTTGTGATATGGTTACTCCCATGATGAGATCAGATGTATATGTTTCCAACAATCAGTCAGTTGAAAGGGAATTTCCTTAGAGGTATGCTTGCTTCTAACATATATTTATGTGTGTGTGTTATATATATATATATATATTTGTTGTTGTTGTTGTTTGCCATCGAGTCGGCCCCGACTCATAGCGACCCCTCCTTGGGTTTCGGAGGCAGTATCACTACAGAAGTAGGATTGCCCAACCTTCCTT
>NW_006923231.1:8483-9835 GCF_000298275.1 Orycteropus afer afer | reverse complement strand
GATTGCTCTTCTCTTTGGCTTCCTGGGTTTTATCCCCTTTCTCCTGCTCTTCCGGCCTGCTACTCTGGGCGTCCCTGTGTTTTCTCTCCTCACCTGTAACCCTGGGGCTGACTGCTCTGCTCTCTGGGTTCAAGGCTTTTATACCCTTTCTCCTGCTCTTCCGGCCTGCTAGTCTGGGCGGGCCTGAATTTCCCTTCCTCACCTAATCCCTCTGGCTGATTACTCTTCTCTTTGGATTCCTGGGTTTTATCCCCTTTCTCCTGCTCTTCCAGCCTGCTACTCTGGGCATCCCTGCATTGTGTCTCCTGTAACCCTGGTGCTGAAATCCAAGGTGGGGTCACTATGAGTTGAATCAATTCAACAGCAGTAAGTTTATATTTAGTTTTTGGTTTTGGTTCTATGTGTAAGACTTATTGCTTTTGCTTCTCTAGAGAATCCAGCCTAACACAATGGCAACTCTAACAGTTAGTTTATCAGCACTGGCTGCTAAATGAGCTAATCTAACAAAGACATTATTATGCCAGGCATCAGTGACAGTCACTATTTCAGTAAGAGAATACTTAAGAAAGACTTCATAGTATAAGAGTATAAGCTATATAGTAATACAATAAAGCAAATATCATAAAAATAATGTTGTTGTTGTTATGTGCTGTCAAGTCGGACCCGACTCGTAGTGACCCTTCCTTGGGTTTCCGAGGCAGTATCATTACGGAAGTAAATTGCCCCATCTTCCTTCCAAGGAGTAGCTATGATAAAGTAAAACCCCTTCTTCAATTATTTGAATGGAAATAAGTAGATATTAAAACAAAAGATAACATCACAAGTGTGTAATAAGGCAACTACCATAACAATATCAATAATTAGTAAACAAAGTCTAAGATGTTCAGCAGGTTACATGAAATCTTGTTCTATGATCTTGGGAAGGGCTGTCTACTTTTGACATCATCTGCTTCTAGCCACAAGGGCATTTGAATTTCATTTTAAATCCTTTGGTAGGTTTAACAGTCTAGAAGGAGCTGCAGCCATCTTTAATTGAGATAGATACCTTCAAATTTTAACTCCCTGTAATTTAGCAGCACAAGGATAAGTGAGAATGACTAAGTAGTGTTTATTCCAGTGGGGGAGGGTCCACAATATCTGGGGAGAATGAAATAAGAGAAAAAAAATAGAGTAGGAGAATAATGAAGCAAAGAATGGGAACAACACAAAAAGAAAAACAAGGAATGAGGTTAATGACAAGAAATAAAAACAATTGGATCCAGGAACAGGAAAGAGAGAAAAAACTGAAAACTAGAACCTGGAGAGAGAAGAATAAAGAATAGTAATAAAAAGGACAACAATAATAATAATTT
>NW_006923231.1:6110-7694 GCF_000298275.1 Orycteropus afer afer | reverse complement strand
AATGCTGTTAATTCCTATGGAAGCAAACTGCCACATATTCTTTCCATGGTGCAACTGGTGACTTTGAACTACTGACCTTTCAGATAGCAGCAATGTTCTTTAACCAATGTGCCATCAGGACTCCATAGATGTTAAGGAGATAGTCATTATCATTATGATAATGTTTTTAGTTGTCATGCAGTTGGTACTGATTCATAGTAACCCCATATACAACAGAAAACACTAACCAGTACTGAGTCATCTTCACAATTGTTGGTAGTCTCAAGTCCATTGTTATGGTCAATGTGTACTTTGAGTGTTTTCCAAACTAGGGGGATCATGTAAGTTAGAAAGTTGGAGTCCAAGCCCTGACATTCAGGTTCCTGAGCCTGTGCTTACAACCACTACATAACACTGCTTAGCACTTTATGTAAGCCTGAATATATTATTCCATATTGGTAAAATATAATTAATTAGGAGGGCTCATTTACTGTTGTGGAGTCCCTGGATGCTACCAATAATTAATGCACCCAGCTACTAACTGAAAGGTTAGAGATTCGAGTCCATTCAGTAGCACCTCACAGGAAAGTCTTAGTGATCTGAAAAATCAGTCATTGAAAACTGACACAAATAGGGGATGACTGTGAGTTGGGACCTATTTGAAGGCAACCTTCTTTTTTTTTAGTGATGTAACAGACATAATTGCAACCTTATTTTTTTTATTTTCTCTTTGATAATATGAAACAGACAATTGTCAGTTACCAAACTGTTTGTTCACAATCATTCTCTCCTTCCACTTCCAACTCCCTTTTTCAAATCTTCCTTTCATTACTTCAATAAAGAATTATTCTCTTGCTATTTCCGTAGAATGGATGCTTGCTTGGGATTGGCAGTTCCAAATCCTATTTCAGAGTCTATCTTGAGTTCTGTTTATTCTCCAAGAGGGATTACTGTACATATGATTTGTGTTCAATCAATCATTCAACTAATCTTTGTGTTCAGGATAAGGTCAACTCTCAAGAGCATCTACACTCTGTGGTTCTTAGGATTTTCCACAGTTCACAGAGGATCGTGATGGGATTGCTTGGTGGCAGCAGTTCTTTTAATTAATGGGAGATTTGCATTAATGACGTGACTGTCCAGCTGTTGAAAGAAAGTATACTCTTCAGTGTTCCTTTTCAGTGCCCTTGAATCAACTCTAGAACTAAGCTCCCCGCTCCCAGAGTGCCACATTACACATGCACCATCACTCCTACCATTACACCGTTGCTTGGCAACAACAGTACTTGTTCCACTTGCAAGATAGGAAAGAGACAAACAGACAACCAGAAAAAAACCTTAGCCTTGTAATTCCTCATACCATTTGTGGAAAGGCCTAAGTGAGTGCTCAGCCTTAATGGTATCTCAAATTGCAGCCTGAGATATTTCTGTTACAAAAAGGAGTCATCAGTATCCCTCATACTTAAAATCGGGGACCCTTTTAGCTCCTATATCTGCAATGGTTTTAGGTAGTGATCTGTATTTATAAAACTGATTACACTGTAACTAGAAGGGAGATACTAGTGGTAAATGATCTCATAATTAATGTGCATGTAAAATGATTTA
>NW_006923231.1:4319-4895 GCF_000298275.1 Orycteropus afer afer | reverse complement strand
AGGCAGTATCACTATAGAAGTAGATTGTGCAAACTTCCTTCCAAGGAATGGCTGATGGGTTTGAACCACTAGCCTTCAGGTTGGCAGTCAAATGCCTTAGGTACTATACTACCAGAGTTGCTTGAAGTAGAAAGTCAGTGAAAAAGAGGAAGATCCTAAACAAGATGGATTGACATAGTGGCTTCAAGGATGGGCTCTAGTACAGCAAGGATTGTGAGGATAGCAGATGACTTGGCATTGTTTTGTTCTGTTGTAGATAGGGTCTCTATGAGTAAGAGCTGACTCAAAAACACCTAACAACAACAACAATCAATTAAAACCTAGATTTCCTTGAAAAGGCTGTTGGTAGAATTATGGATGTCAAAGACTATTCTAAAAAGGACTTAAAAAGAAATGAAGAGAGCTATAGGGAAAGTCTCTATTGTCTTAGAGAACATATAGAGCACCAACAGCAGAACATTGCTAGAAATGTGGACACTGAATGTGCTTCTGGTGAGGCTTTGACAGAATATGATGTATCTGTGATTGGATAATGGAGGAAAGGTAATGTTTTATATGCAGTGACATAAAACTTGT
>NW_006923231.1:3689-4219 GCF_000298275.1 Orycteropus afer afer | reverse complement strand
AGTACATTTCTCTTCCTTAAAGCCACACATTTGTGGTGTTTCTGTTAGAACAGCACTACACAAGTAAGACACCCAGCAAACCCTGAATGTGCACTGCAAGGCCTATACCCTTGATGCTAGTCCCCCTGGGGCACTGAAATGGCTCCTGAACATAAAAAAGTGCAGGATGTTCCAGCTGCCAAAGTATAGCAGTATTTGCTGGTTCTCCAATTCGACCTCTTTGCATTTCAATGTGTAAACTCTGTCCCTGTGGGCCAGGCTGCATGACAAACAGGCAGGGCCTTCATGAGTAGTTCAAGCTCCAGCAGTTTCTCTGCTCAAATGGAACAGCTCTGGTTTTGCTAGAGTGGGAAACAGATTATGAACTGCAAACTCATTTATTATATAAATGTTTTCTGTATTTAGGGAAAGCAGTTTTTCATAATTTTCTTCATTTCCTTCTAGAATCCAACTGGCTCTCTTTGAATATTTCTCTGCAAAATAGCTTCAGGGAATATTGGAACTGAAGAGGGTAGGAGGAATGACTTTTA
>NW_006923231.1:2060-3059 GCF_000298275.1 Orycteropus afer afer | reverse complement strand
TTGGAGATCCCTGTTTGTCTTGGTGTCAATCTCCCTATGGATCTAGAGATTCTCAGAGCAGAGAACTTGGGTTCAAAAGATGCATTCTGCTCTGAGATGGTCTTCATTGGTGGAAGACAGGTTTGTGCTTCTGTCTTCTCTTCTGTCTTCTTTTGTCTCTTGTAAGATAAAAGGTAAGGAGCTCTGCTGGTGTAGTGGCTAAGGCATTTGGCTGCTAACCAAAAGATCAGTGGTTTGAACCCACTAGTCTCTCTGTGAAAGAAAGATGAGGCAGTCTGCTTCCATAAAGATTTACAGCCTTGGAAACTCAATGGGGATTGCTATGAGTCTTAATTGACTTGATGGCCATGAGTTTGGGTTTTTTGATTTGGAAGACAAAAGATAATGGAGGCCATCTCCCAGGGAAACTCTTCTTACATCAGGTCAGGGCTGTGACCTGAGTAAATGTGTTGCATCTTACCCTATCACCACTTGTCTATCAGTTTGTTGTACTGTAATGTCTTGTGTATTGCTGTGACGCTGGAAGTATGCCTCCGGTATTTCAAACCAGCAGGGTCACCTATGTTGGACAGGTTTCAGTGGAGCTTCCAGTCTAAGACAAATTTGGAAGCAGGATGGAATACTAAAAATACCATGGAATGAACAAATCTGTCTTAGAAGAAGCACAGCTGCAATGTTCCTTAGAACTGCGGATGGCCAAACTTCATCCCACCTACTTTGGTTGTGTTGTCAGAAGGCGCTATTCCCTTGAGAAGGATAAATACTTGGTAAAGTAGAGGATCAGAGAAAAAGGGGAACACCCTCAATGAGAAGGATTGACACAGTGGCTGCAACAATGGGCTCAAGTGTAGCAAGCATTGCTAGGATGGCACAGGACTGGGCAGTGTTTCGTTCTGTTGTAATTGGGTCTTTATGAGTTGGAGCTGACTTGATGGCACCGAGCAACAATATCCTACCCTTGTCCCCTTACAACAGATTGGCTGATCACATCAGATCACA
>NW_006923231.1:633-1960 GCF_000298275.1 Orycteropus afer afer | reverse complement strand
ATTGTAATGTGAAAGTTGAGAACAAAGAAGAATCAAACCAAGGATCAAACCAACCAAACCAAACCAAACTCAGTGCCGTCAAGTTGATCCCAACTCACAGCAACCTACATTGGGTTTTGAAGGCTGTCATTCTTTTTGGTAACAGACTGTCACATCTTTTTCATGTGCATACATATATGCATATTAATTGTAATGTAGTAGATGGGCAACATTTCAAGAAGGACTTTTATTTTACTATAATAGAAATAAATTTGAGCAAGCTTGAGCTGATAAAAGGGGAAGTACATGGATGGCTCATGGAACCCAAGTACAAATGTGCTTCTGGACATCAGGAAAGACTAGAAAGAGGGACAAGAAAGATATGGGAATCCATTCTCCTTATGACTGCTCTCCTTTTCTTTTCTTTTTCTCCAGTGTGCCTAATTTCTACTTTTCTTTCTTTCTCTGTATTGTCTTTCTTTGTTCCTGGTATACTTGGAAGAACATGTGGCAAATGATACTCTACCAAAGATTTTAAATTTTGGCCCAAATAAATATTTTGGTAACAAATTCAATTTATTGAGGAAGAGACAGTGCTTGAGTCATTGGGTTAGATGTTCACCTTAGATTAATCTCTATGGCATAAGGGTGGTGATGCCATATGTAGGGAACCTAGTTCCATGAACTGACCTTTGTGGGTAAGAGGGTATAGGAAACTGACTCCTGAAGAAGAGAGGTAGACAGTAACCTCAATGTGATGTTGTTACTTTTGTTTTTATACCATGGTTTTAGTAGGCCTTCTGTCATTTCCCAAATAGGATCCTGACTAATAAGTATCACTAGCTAAAAGAGAAGGCTTGGGTTATGAAAGGCAGATAATTGGAGAGTCATGTTCTAGATAGAGCAAAAGACAAGAATGGAATGGCATAGGCAGGAGGGAATAGGAATGGCAAACTTTTCCCAGTATAGTGAGTTCTCATATATGCAAAAATATAGAGAAAGCAAAAAAGAAAAAAAAAAGTGTACCCATTTCTCTATGTTCTCTTTCACTGATCGCAGATTTTGGTTATGTTTCTGAGTTTGTGTGAAGGACAGGCAATCAGAAAGAGGAGTAGTGCTGGGTTGCGGAGGAGTGTATGGGGAGGTGAGAATTATGATTGAAGTAGGAACTACATCCTGTGTATCAAAGAATGCATTTCAACTCGGTCTAAGAGCAATTCAAAACCATTAAAGGACTTTAAGCAAGAGAATGACATCATAATATGCAAACTTCAGAAATTATGTCTGGCTACAGTGCAGAGAATGCTAGAAAGGAAGAAAGACAAGACACAGGCAAATAAGTTAGAAG
>NW_006923231.1:0-533 GCF_000298275.1 Orycteropus afer afer | reverse complement strand
TTTTTTTTTTTAATAAATAAGTTTTTTAATGGAAGAAGAAGTAGAGACAGAAACAGGAAAGGACTTTTTCTTGATTCATTCAAGCCAAATCAGATGTTTATTATATACCTACACTGTTTGAATAAACATGAGCTGTCCTGATCTCCATTCAATGTCTTTTTGAAATTTATTATTTTAAATAATTAATTTGTTGTTATTGTTGAGATCCTACACAGCAAAACATACAGAAAGCCAACAGTTTCTACATTTATCATCAGTGACATTGATAATGTTCTTTGAATTGTGCAACCATTCTCACCCTCCTTTTCTGAGTTGTTCCTCCACCATTAACATAAACTCATTGACCCCTATGATTTTTGTCCAAACTTGTGAATTCATGTTGTCAGTTTGATCTTACATAGATAGTTCTCAAAAAAGCATAAGGCTCAAGGCTTTTTACTAGGTAAACTAAAGTATGGTTTGTTTTTTAAAAAACTCCAGGGATTTTTCTTTTAAAGTTTGAAGAAAATGTTCCATTCTATTCATAAGGGTTT
>NW_006923230.1:55489-56034 GCF_000298275.1 Orycteropus afer afer | reverse complement strand
GCAAAATGCAGCCCCTGAGCCCTGACCCACCTACCTCAGGCCTCAGCTTTAATCTAGAGCCACCCCCCAAGAAAGCAACCTCCAAGCCCCAGGCCAACCTACCTCAGGTCCTGGCCTTAATAAAGAGCCACTCACAAATGAAAAGCAGCCTCCAGCCCTGCACCCACCTACCTTGAGCTCCAGCCTTAATATAAAGCTGCCTCCCAGTGAAAAGCAGCTCCCAGCCCTGGACCTTCCTACCTCAAGCTCTGGCCTTAATATAGAGCTACACCCAAGCTAAAAGCAGCCTCCAAGCCCTGGGCCTGATTTCTTCAGGCCCCAGCCTTAATAGAGCCACATCCAAGTGAAAAGCAGCCCCCACACCCAGGCCCACATATCTTGGGCCTTGGCCTTAATATAGAGCCACAGCCAAGGAAAAAGCAGCCTCCAATCCCCAGGCTAGCCTACCTCAGGCACTTGACTTCATAAACAGCCACCCCCAAGCAAAAAGCAGCCCCCAGCCCCAGGCCTGCCTACCTTGGGCACTAGCTTTAATATAGAGCCAC
>NW_006923230.1:50529-51858 GCF_000298275.1 Orycteropus afer afer | reverse complement strand
TAAGGAAGATCAAAGAGCTGGTGCCTCTGAACTGTGGTGTTGGTGAAGAATACTGAAAATACCATAGACTGCCAGAAGAATGAACACATCTGTCCTGGAAGAAGTGCAGACAGAATGCTCCTTGGAAGCAAGAACAGCCAGACTTCATCTCACCTGCTTTGGAAGATCATGATTGTATTCACTGGAGAAGGATATCATGATTGTAAGAATGGCACAAGACTGGCAATGTTTCATTCTGCTCTACATATGGTCTCTGAGTCAGAGCTGACTCAATGGCACCATAGCTGACTTGATGGCAACATAGCAACAACAACATTAGATTACATAAAGTAGCTACACTGAACCAGCCTATGCTTCTTCCTGCAGCTGGTGAAGATACTTGTCCTTCCCATGTTTATTTAGGCTTAATGAAGCAGTTTCTGACTCCCTGATGTGATTTAAAGGAGATTCCTTTAACTAACCCTAATATATTAAACACTGATATATTATTTGTAGATGGATATTATCAGAAACCAACTTCTAGCTCTCATTATCAAGCTAGTTATGCTGATACAACTTCAACTGAAGTCTTTACCATCCTCTCCCTAAGGCAACCTCAACAAGCTGAATTTAATTGCTCTCACGAGAGCATATAAGCAGAATGTGGAAATTATGGAACAATATCATTAATATCACATGCAAGTAAAATTTTGCTGAAGGTAATTCAAAAAGCTTCAGCAGTATATTGACTGTGAACTTTCAGAAATTCAAGCTGGATTCAAAAGAGGACATGGAATGAAGGATATCATTGTTGATGTCAGATGGATCTTGGCTGAAAGGAAAAAAAAACGTCAGAAAGATGTGTACCTGTGTTTTATTGATTGTTCAAAGGCTGTGGATCATAACACATTATGAATAACATTGCAAAGAATGGAAATTCCAAAACACTTAATTGTGCTCATGTATATAGACCAAGAGGCAGTTGTTTGAACAGAACAAGGGAATACTGCATGGTTTAAAATCAGGAAGGGTGTGTGTCAAGTTGTATCCTTTCACACTATTCATTCAATTTGCATGCTGTGCAAATAATTCAAGACTATATGAAGAAGAACAAAGCAACAAGTTTGGAGGATGAGTCATTAACAACCTGTGGTATGCAGATGGCACAATCTTGCTTGCTGAAAGTGAAGATGACTTGAAGCACTTCGAAGAGCAAAGACTACAGACTACAATATGGATTACACTCCAAAATGAGAGAAAACTAAAATCCTTACAACTGGACCAATAAGCAATGTCATGAGAAATATAGAAAAGATTAAAGTTGTCAAAGATTTCATAGTACTTGGATCT
>NW_006923230.1:39031-47669 GCF_000298275.1 Orycteropus afer afer | reverse complement strand
GCTTGCTTCTTGTATATATGAAAAGGATCTTGCATTTGGCCTAGTCAACATCTTCAGTTCATGGACTTGAACCAGTGGCCTGCCATGTCGCCTGCCAATTTTGGGATTTTTGCCTTTGCAGCCTGTGAGCCAAGAATCTGCTATATTTCCTGTCAAACTTGAGTTCATCAGCCCTTGCAGTTGTGTGAGTCAGGAGAAGCCTCTACCTGCTCCAGTGGGCCTGGAAGGCAAAGCTAAATCCCAAGGTCGAGGGGCCTCCACCCCACTCCTAGAGCTGGCACTCTGAACTTGGACTTCTTCTAGTCTAGTATTTCCTAGAGATGGTACGCTGAACACAGTCTCTTGAACTGTAAAAGAACAAATTTATGTTTGTTAAAGTCATCCACTTGTGATATTTCTGTTATGGCAGCACTAATTTTAAGCTATTTCCTTTTCTCACTTGTAAAACTATCTCTAAATAGCTTGAATATCTTTGACTCCTACCCTAAAGTTAAACTTCTTGTTCCTTATATTAGTAATTGAAATTTTTATATTTGTTTAATACCTATGAGTTTTAATATAGCCTTATCTTACTAATCTGGGTTCAGGTTACAAAATAAATAAATAAAGACAGTGTTTCATGTTTGCTATTTGTCTTCTACTATATTGATTTAATTATCCCTTTTTATAATAAATTTGTTTTGTTTTGTTTTCTTTGTTTGTTGTGACCACTACTGATGCCTGGAAAGAAAATGCTTTAACCAAGTTACTCATCCAGTTGCCAGTGTCAGTCAGCAATTTAACAGAATATCAGTTATGTCACTCTGCCCATGTCCACACAAGACCACACAGATCCTTTTGCCATGCCTGTTTTAGGATATAAGTTGACACCTGATTATATTATTAGTTTTGAAAAACCATTTAAGTGATCTATCTATGCCAAACTATGTCTGCCCCTGGAATGATCTACTTATCCATCAGCTCCCTGCTTTAATATTTTCCATGTGTGGGAAGAATGTCCTTCTCTGTCCACGCTATGTGTAGTTTTTATCAATGATTCTTGATTTGTCAGTAAAAGACAACTGTGTTAGAATAAATCCAAGTTTCCTGTTTCTGCTGACTCCAAGATCCCCTAGGCTTTGGAGAATTATCCATTTATAATGATTCACTAACTGCAAGCTGGCTTGAAAGAGCAAATCAGTCCATTCCATTTCCTGATATTCAAACTGGAAAGGCACATTTTTTGTTCAATCTGGATATGTCTTTTTACATGGAGGATCAACTTATTTAAGATATAAATCTGATGAGTCACTGTACACTTGGGCTTTACCAACTTTAGATATTCAGAACATGATAGTCAGTGTACTTTAGCAATGCTAAGGAGTTCCCATGATATCCATTTACACAATGACAGGTTACTATGGAGCCAAACAAACAAAAAAAATAATGCCCAAACTCATTGCATTTGAGTCAATTCTGACTCATAGCAACCCACATTGGATTTCTGATGCTGTAACTCTTTATGGCAGCAGATCTCACTATCTTCCTTCCACGGAGTGCCCAGTGGGTTTAGAACTGCTGACTTGTGGTTAGCAGGCAAATGCCTTATACACTACGTCACCAGAGCTCTTCCTACTGTGGAACAGTAATGTGAAATTAACATCCTTATAGAAATGAGACCTTGCCCTTTCAGACAATTCCTAGCTGATTACTCAGGATGGAGTGGTTTTTCTTATGTGCTATTATAGCTTGGTTAGGAACTGGACAATTAGAAATGCCCATCCTCAATCTATCTGCAACTGTGGAGCAAATTGGTGACAGTATTACTGATGTGATGGTTGTACAACAAAAATCTATAGTACTCTTGGCAAAATATGTATTGGACAACAGAATTGTTTCAGATTTCTGTTTAGTTCGAAAGGAGTTGTTTATGCTATCACCAAACCTCTTGCAGTTCATGAATAAGCACCTCTGGTGGGGACAAGCTTTGCTGGTCCAATAGAGCCTGGTGGAACCACTGAGACTATGGCCCCTAGCTCTCCTTCATGTCTGGAATTGAACCCACATCTGTGGTTTCCAGCCAAACAAAGTACAGGCATGTGAGTTAAACATTTACCTCAAGTAGACACATGCCCTGGAGAGAACAATCATGGGAGAAGGAAGGGCTGCTTATGCACAGGGAGACAGCTCAGGGGGCAGGAGAGTATGGAGGGATGGACACTGGGAAGAGGTAACTATGGGGAGGAAGTGGGAGGGGAGCTTTTGCATTGTGGTAAACTGTGGTCAATGACATGCGACAAAGTATATGTGAACTGCTGTATGGAAAGTGAATTTGTGCTGTAAATCTTCACCCAAATCACACACATAAAAAAGAATAAACACCTCTGGATTTGTACAACCAGATATTTCTAAAATATACCAACAAGTCTTTAGTTACATACCATTTCTCCCATGACCACTTTTCTTTCCCGAATATTTTTGACTAGTTACCCAAATATATTGGATCTAGAGTACATTCCTCTCTACTAGCCTATGTCTTTCTTCTAATCCTATAATCTTTGTAATAAGATTTGTTAACTGCCTGATACATTGTGTTTCTTATCACCATAGACAACCTGCAAGGCATATGACCATGCCTCTAGAAGAAACCAATTTCTGTAAGGATGATGAGATTTTATTCTGATGTCAAATCCTTTTTAGAATGCTCAGCTAGTCCTCTAATGTGGCCCTCTTTACATTGTTGTTTTGTGGTTGTTAGGTGCCATTGAGTCATCTCTGACTGATAGCAACCCTATGCACAGCAGAACAAAATACTGCCCAGTCCCACACCAGCTCCGCAATCCTTGCTATACTTGAACACATTGCCACAGCCACTGTGTCAATCCATCTCATTGAGGGCCTTCCCTTCTTTTGTCGACCTTCCACCTTACCAAGCATGACATCCTTCTCCAAGGAATAGTCCCTTCTGACAACATGACCAAAGTATGTAAGATGAAATCTAGCCATTCTCGCTTCCAAGAAGCATTCCAGCTGCACTTCCTCCAGGACAGATTTGTTAGTTCTTTTAGCAGTCCTTAGTACTTTCAGCATTCTCCACCAACACCACAACTCAAAAGCATCAATCCTTCTTCAGTCTTCCTTATTCACTGTCCAGCTCTCACATGCATGTGAGGCAATTGAAAATATCATGGCTTGTGTCAGGAGCATCTTAGTCCTCAAGCAGACATCTTTGCTCTTCAGCACTTGAAAGAGGTCCTTTGCAGCCAATTTGAGCAGGAAGCTCCGGTGGTGTAGTGCCTAAGACTGGAGGTTCAAACCCACCAGCCACTTCTCAGAAGGAAGGTTGGGCAATCTACTTCCATAGTGATACTGCCTCAGAAACCCAAGGAGGGGTCGCTATGAGTCAGAGATGACTCAACGGCACATAACAACAACAACAATATACATCATATGACGTCCTGACTGCTGCTTCTATTGGCGTCAATTGTAGAACCAAGCAATGTGAAGTCTTCGACAACTTCAATCTTTTCTCCATTTATTGTGATGCAGCTTATTGGTCCAGTTGTGAGTATTTTTGTTTTCTTTATATTGATTTGTAATCCATATTACAGACTGTATTCTTCAACCTTCATCAGTAAGTGATTCAAGTCATCTTCACTTTCAGCAAGCAAAGTTGTGTTGTCAGCGTATCGCAGGCTGTTAATGATTCTTCCTCCAATCCTGATGACATGTTCGTCTTCAAATAGTCCAGCTTCTCAGATTATTTGCTCAGCATATCAATTGAATGAGTATGGTGAAAGGACACAACCCTGACACACTCTCTTTTTGATTTTAAACCATGCAGTGTACCCTTGCTCTGCTTGAATGACAGCCTTCTGGTCTATGTACAGGTTCTTCATGAGTACAATCAAGTGTTCTGGAATTCCCATTCTTCTCAATGTTATCCACAATTTATTATGATCCACACAATAAAATGTCTTGGCATAGTCAATAAAATACATGTAAACATCTTTCTTGGGTTCTTTGCTTTCAGCCAAGATCCATCTGACATCAGCAATGATATCCCTCTCTTCACATCCTCTTCTGAATCCAGCTTGCACTTCTAGAAGTTCTCTGTCAATATACTGCTGCAACCGTTTTTTGATTATCTTCAGTAAGATTTTACTTGCATGCAATATTAATGATATTTTTCGATAATTTCCACATTCTGTGGGATCACTTTTCTTTGAAATGGGTACAAATATGGACCTCTTCCAGTCAGTTGGCCAGGTAGCTGTCTTCCAAATTTCTTTGCATAGTTCAATGAGTGCCTCCAGGGCGGCATCTGTCTGCCGAAACATTTGAATGGTATTCTGTCAATTCCTGGAACTTTGTTCTTTGCCAATTCCTTCAGTGCAGCTTTGACTTCTCCCTTCAATACCGTTGGTTCTTGATCATATGACACCTCCTGAAATGGATGAAGATTGACCAGTACTTTTTGGTTCAGTGCTCTGTATATTCCTTCCATCTTCTTTTGTTGCTTTCTGCATGATTCAATATTTTGCCCATAGAATCTTTCAATATTGCAACTCTAGGCTTAAATTTGTTCCTCAGTTCTTTCAGCTTGAGAAATGCCAAGCATGTTATTCCATTTTGTTCTTCTAACTCCAGGTCTTTGCACATTTCATTATAATAATTGGTTTTGTCTGTTCAAGCTGCTCTTTGAAACTTTCTGTTCAGCTCTTTTTCTTCCATTTACTTTAGCTACTCATCACTCAAGGACAAGTTTCAGAGTCTCTTCTGGATCCCCCCCCCTTTTTTTTTTCTTCCTTTCTCTTCTTTATAATGACCTCTTGCTTTCTTCAGGGATGATGTTCTTGATGTCATCCCATATTTCCTTCTTTTTTGTCATTGGTGTTCAGTGCATTAAATCTATTCTTTAGATGGTCTCTAAATTGAGCAGGGATATATTCAAGATCATATTTTCACTCTTGTGGACTTGTTTTAATTGTCTTTAACTTCAAGTTGAACTTGCATATGAGCAGTTGATGGTCTGTTCCACAATCAGCTCCTGGCCTTGTTTTGGCTGAAAATATTGAGGTTTTCCATCACTTCTTGCCACAGATGTAGTCAATCTGATTCCTGTGTACTCCATCTGGTGAAGTCCATGTGTATAGCTGCTGTTTGTGTTGTTGAATAAAGGTATTTGCAATGAATAAGTCGTTGGTCTTGCAAAATTCTATCATGCGATCTCCAGCATTATTTCTATCACCAAGGCCAAATTTTCCAACTACAGGTGATTCTTCTTTGTTTCCAACTTCTGTGGTCACCAGTGATAATCATCACATTTTGATTGCATGTTTTGTCAATTTCAGACTGCAGAAGTTGATAAAAATCTTCAATTTCCTCCTCCTTGGCTTTGGTAGTTGATGCATACATTTGTATAATAATGGTATTGACTGGTTTTCCTTGTAGGTGTATGGATATTATCTTTATATTACTTACCCCAATCTGTTTTATCCATCCTGGTATTAAAAATTGAACCTATGGAAAGTGAAGTCAGATAAGACCCAGAAGCTAAAAAGCCAAAAATGATTCTGCTATCAGAAGACAGCTTTTGAGGTCTCAAAAGCTTACAGCAGAATGGCTCATCTGCACTAAATCTCCCACCTTTGGAGGCAGGAGGAAAGCATGGTAAAGACTATGCACCCTATGAAGAATAGCAGGTTAAAGACACAGAGAGCATAAGACAACTGCATAAAGCCTCACTCAGAGCAGTCTACCCGGAAGCTCCAAGTCCTTGCAGAAAGGACTTTTGTGGGGGATATGTTGCTCCCTAGTGGTGGTTAGATCAAAAGGGGGCAATGTGGATGTGAATTTTATGGAATCTGAGGTACTGGCATGTCTGAATTGGATGACCTCAGACCTAAATTAAGACTTCATTTTGAATTACACTAAAATTTTGTTTATATATTTATTTAAATTTTTATTGTGATTTGGGTGAAAGTTTACAGAGCAAGTTCATTTTCCATACAGCAGTCCATACACATTTTGTCTCATGATATTGACTGCAATTTTCCATAATGTAACAGCTCTCTTTCCACCTCCTCTCCATAGATACCTCTTCCTTTTGTGCTTTCCTCCCATGCACTCCTGCCCTTGGAGTTGTCTCCCTATGCATACACTACCCTTCTATTCTCCTATGATTGATCTCTCCAAGGAGTGTATCTACCTGATGTAAATATTCAGCTCATATGCCATTCTTTTATTTGGCTGGAAGCCACAGGAGTAATTCAATTCCAGACCTGAACAGCAGCTAGGGGCCATAGTCTTGTGGGATCCACCAGGCTCTATCAAACCAATAAACCTGCTTTTATTTTTTTTTTTTTTCCCTCATGATTTTGAGTTTTGTTCCATATTGTTCTCCCAATCCATCCGGGATCTCCTACACAGATCCTCTTCTTAGTGATTGACAGTGGTAGCTGGGCACCATCTAGTTCTTCTGGTCTCATGGTCATATAGGCTGCAGATCACATGCTCTACCAGTCCCTTGAACTAATTGTTTCCATGCATCTTTGATTTTCTTCATTCTTTGCTATGGATGAGGAGAGATCCACTGTTGCATCTAGATGGTTGCTTGCAAGCTTTTAAGATCCCAATCACTACTCATCAAACTAGGATGTGGAATAATGATTTGGTGTAGTATGTTATGCCAATTGAGCTTGATGTCCCATGGGACCATGGTCCTGAACACACAGGTCCAACTACTTGCTCCCCCTGGGTAGCTGGCTATAGGCAAGAAGTCACTACAACCTTGTCCCTCATCAGCTCTACTATATACCTGGACATTCTTACAGAACACACCAATATGCTTGTAGACACATCATCTGTCAACCCTATATATGGATGGTTGTGGGTGCACTCACCCTTGACTAGACAAACCTGATCATTCAGCCTGTCCACCCGTCTATGCACCCATAGATCAATGTTTGCCATCACTGACAACACAGTACTGTATGTGCAAAAGGGTTCATCTTTGTTGTCTGTATCTGCCATGTACCTCTCTGTCTTCTTCCTCAATGCCACTGTGCTGATCACTCACAGTTGGTGCATTGCCCTTCCCTTCACCTAAATCAATACTTGTCTCTACCTCTCTAGCAGTGTTCTGTCCCCTCCCTGGTAACCAAAAAAGAAAGTTTCATTACATATATAAACCTCTCCTTAACTTTTCACAATAGCAGACTAATACAATATTTGTCCTTCTGTGGTTGACTTATTTCATTCAGCATAATGTCCTCCAAGTTCATCCATGTTATGTGGTATTTTGCAGATTCTATGTTCTTTAAGGTTTCATAGTATTCCACTGTGCGTATATACCATAGTTGTGTTATATTCTTCTGTTGATGGGCACCCAGGTTTTTTTCCATGTTTTGGCTATTGTAAATAGTGCTGCGATGAACATGGCTGTTCATATATCTGTTCTTCTCCTGGCTCTAACTTCTTTAGGATATATACCTACTAATGGGATTGCTGGGTCAAATGGTATTTCTAATTCCAACATTTTAGGGAATAACCATACTGCTTTCCACAGTGGTTGTATCATTTGACAGTCCCACCAGCAGTGTATGAGAGTCCTAATCTCTCCACACTCTTACCAGCATTTGTTATTTTCTGTCTTGTTGAACTTTGCTATTAGTTCTGGAGCCAGGTGGTATCTCATTGTTGTTTTGATTTGCATCTCTCTAATGGCTAATGATAGTGAACATATATTCATGTGCTTGTTGGGAACCTGAATATCCTCTTTGGTGAAGTGTCTGTTCATGTCTTCTGCCCATTTTCCAATTGGATTGTTTGTCTTTTTGGTGTTGAGATGTTGGAGTTTTTTTATATATTTTTAGAGATAAGTCCCTTGTCAGATATGCCTTTGCTGATTTTTTTTTTCCCCAATCTGTAGGTTCTCTTTTGACTCTTTTGGAGAAGTGTTTGAAGCACATAGAAATTTAATTTTTAGAAGGTCCCATTCATCTAGTTTATCTTTTGCTGTTTGTGCATTTGGATTATGCTTGATAATCTATTTATACCATATTTTAGGGCCCCTAATTTGCCCCAGTTTTTTCCTTGAGGAACTATATTGTTTTAGGTTTCACATTTAAGTCTTTGATCCATCTGGAGTTAGTTTTAGTGTATGGTGTGAGGTACAGACCTTGTTTCATTTTTCTGCAAATGGATATCTAGTTTGGACAACACCATTTGTTAAACAATCTTTTCCCCATTTAATGGATTTCAGCCCTCTGTCAAAGATCAGCTGACAATAGGTCAAAGGATCTATTTCTGGGATCTCAATTCTATTCCACTGGTCTATGTGTCTGTCATTGTACCAATACCAGACTACATTGACCATGGTGGCTATATAGTAGATTTTGAGATCCAGGAGTGTGAGACCTCCTACTTTGTTCTTCTTCTTCAATAGTACTTTGCTTATCCGAGGTCTCTTTCCTTTCCATATAAAATTAGTGATTGGTTTTTCTGTATCTTTAAAAAATGTTGATGGGATCTGGATTGGGATTGCATTGAATGTATAGATTGCTTTGGTAATACTGATATTTTCACAGTGTTCAATCTTCCTAACCATGAGCATGGTATGTTCTTCCATTTATGTAGATCTCTTATGGTTTCTTGA
>NW_006923230.1:35252-38931 GCF_000298275.1 Orycteropus afer afer | reverse complement strand
TTTGTTAGCTATTGTAAATGGTATTGACTTCCTTATTTCTTTTTCAGCAATCTCTTTGCTGATTTAGTGGAATTCAACTGATTATTGGATGATGAGCTTGTATCCTGCCATGATGCTAAATCTCTCAATTAGTTCCAGTAGTTTTTTGCTGAGTTTCTTGGGTTTTCTATATATAAAATCATATCATCAGCAAAGAGGGATAGTTTTACTCTTCCTTACCAATTTGGATACCTTTAATTTCCATTTCTTGCCTTATTTTCCTGGCTAGGACTTCCAATACAATGTTGAATAGAAGTGGTTATAGAGGGCATCCTTGTCTGGTCCCTGTTCTCAAGATGAATGGTTTCAGTCTCTCTTCATTGAGAATAATGTTAGCTGTTGAGGAATGTCCCTTCTCTTTGTATTTTTCTGAGAGTTTTTATCAGGAATGGGTGTTGGAGTTTATCAAATGCCCTTTCTGCATCGATTGATATGACTATGCAGTTTTTTTCTTTGTTTTATTTATGTGATGGATGATGTTGATCATTTTTCTAATGTTGAACCATCCTTGCATAACTGATATGAACCACACTTACTCATAATATGTTATTTTTTTGGATATGTTGTTGGAGTCTATTAGCTAGGATTTAGTTGACAATTTTTGCATCTATATTCATGAGGGATATTGGTCTGTAGTTTCCCTTTTTAGTGATGTCTTTTCCTGGTTTTGGTATCAAGGTAATGCTTTCTTCATAAAATGAATTTGGGAGGATCCCATCCTTTCTATCTTCTGGAAAGTTTGAGTAGGATTGATGTCAGCTCTTTTCTGGATGTAAATTAAACTAAAATTTTAAACCCACTGCTGTCTAGTCTGTTCTGACTCATGGTGATTCTAGGACAATGTGGATCTGCCCCATAAGGTTTCCAAGATAGTAAACCTTTAGGAAGGTAACTGCCACATCTTTCTCCCATGGGACAGCTCATAGGTTTGAACCTCTGATATCCAAGCACTTTAACCACTTGGCCTCCTTTACACATTACAAAGGCACCACAAATATTCTTCTCTTTAATATTGATTCTACTTATAAATTTTGGTCACGCACTTTTGGTACAAAATTATCCACACACATTAAAGAAACAACAGAAGACAGGGTTGGAAAAGCTTCTGAGAGACAACCAAACACCTTGAAAGAGAGAAACACCAGGCTTATGGGCTTAGGAACATAGTCTCAGAGGACATGATGCTCAATTGGCACAACATAGTACATAAAAGTCTTGTTCTACCACCTAATTTGGTGGGTAGCAACTGGGGTCTTAAAAGCTTTTGAGCAACCATCTAAGATGCAACTATTGGTCTCCTCTCCTGTGGAGCAAAGAAGAATGAAGAAAATAGGTTATCTGGAAACAATCCAAAGATAAGATGGACCATGAGGACCTTGGCCTCTGACCCTGAGAAGGGAAGAAGTAGATGGTGTCTGGCTACCAATGCCAACTGCTCAGAAAGGGAGATCTTGAATAGAGTGGGAGGAAAAATATGGAACAAAATTCAAAAACACAAAAAATGACCAAAATTACTGGTCAGATAGGGACTAGGAGAACCCCTGAGACTAAGGCCCTGTGTCACCCTTATGTTGTTGTTGTTGTTGTTGTTGTTAGATGCCGTTGAGTTGCCTCCAACTCATAGTGACCCTATGCACAGCAGAACAAAATACTGCCCAGTCCCGTGCCAGCTCCATGATCCCCACTATACTTGAACACATAGCCACAGCCACTGTGTCAATCCATCTCATTGAGGGCCTTCCCTTCTTTCATCAACCCTCCACCTTACCAAGCATGACATCTTTCTCCAGGGAATGGTCCCGTCTGACAACATGACCAAATATTTTGGTGAGACAAAATCTGGCCATTCTTGCTTCCAAGGAGCATTCCAGCTGCTCTTCCTCCAGGACAGACCTGTTAGTTCTTTTAGCAGTCCATGGTACCCTCAGCATTATTTGCCAGCACCAGATCTCAAAAGTGTCAATTCTTCTTTGGTCTTCTTTATTCATTGTCCAGCTCTCACATGCATATGAGGCAACTGAAAATATCATGGCTTGTGTCAGGTGCACCTTAGTCCTCAAGGAGACATCTTTGCTCCTTAACACTTGAAAGAGGTCCCTTGAAGCCAAATTACTCAGTGCTATATATCGTCTGATCTCCCGACTGCTGCTTCCATTGGCATCAATTGTAGAACCAAGCCATGTGAAGTCTTTGACAACTTCAATCTTTTCTCCATTTATTGTAATGCTGCTTACAGTCCAGTTGTAAGAATTTTTGTCTTCTTTATATTGAGGTGTAATCCATACTGAAGACTGTATTCTTCAATCTTCATCAGTAAGTGCTTCAAGTCATCCTCACTTTCAGCAAGTAAAGTTGTGTCATCAGCATAACACAGGTTGTTAATGAGCCTTCCTCCAATCCTGATGCCATGTTCTTCTTCATATAGTCCAGCCTCTTGGATTATTTGCTTAGCATATAGATTGAATAAGTATGGTGAAATGATACAACCCTGATGCACTCTCTTCTTGATTTTAAACCATACAGTGTCCCCTTGTTCTGTTCGAATGACAGCCTCCTGGTCAATGTACAGGTTCCTCATGACTACAATTAAGTGTTCTGGAATTCCCATTCTTCTCAATGTTATCCACAATTTATTATGATCCACACTATCAAATGCTTTTCATAGTCAATAAAACACAAGTAAACATCTTTCTGGTATTCTTTGATTTGAGCCAAGATCTGTCTGATATCAGCAATAATATCCCTTGTTCAACATCCTCTTCTGAATCCAGCCTACACTTCTAGAAGTTCTCTGTCAGTACACTGCTGCAACCATTTTTTAATTATCTTCAGTAAGATTTTAATTGCATGTGATATTAATGATATTGTTCAATAATTTCCACATTCTGTGGGATCACCTTTCTTTGGAATGGGTACAAATATGGATCTCCAGTCAGTTGGTCAGGTAGCTGTCTTCCAAATCTCTTGGCATAACCCAGTTAGTACCTCTAGTGCGGCATCTATTTGTTGAAACATTTCAGTGGGTATTGTGTCAATTCCTGGAGACTTGTTCTTAGCCAATTCCTTCAGTGTAGCTTCCACTTCTTCCTTCAATACCATTGGTTCTTGATCATATACCACCTCCTGAAATGGAAGAACATCTTTTTGGTACAATGACTCTGTATTCCTTCCATCTTATTTTGATGTTTCCTGCATCATTCAATAATTTGCCCTTAGAATCTTTCAATATTGCAACTCGAAGCTTAAATTTTTTTCCCAGTTCTTTCAGCTTGAGAAATGCTGAGAATGTTCTTCCCTTTTGGTTTTCTAATTCCAGATCTTTGCACATTTCATTATAGTAATTTGCTTTGTCTCCTCAAGCTGCTCTTTGAAATCTTCTGTTCAACTCTTTTATATTGTCATTTCTTCCATTTGCTTTAGCTACCCTCCATTCAAAGGCAAGTTTTAGAGTCTCTTCTGACATCCATTTTGCTCTTTCCCTCCTTTCTCGTCTTTTTAATGACCTCTTGCTTTCTTCTTGGATGGTGTTCTTAATGTCATCCCACAATTCTTCTGGTTTTCGGTCATTGGTGTTCAATGCATCAAATCTATTCTTTAGATGGTCTCTAAATTCAGGAGGGATATATTCAAGATCATATTT
>NW_006923230.1:11343-11872 GCF_000298275.1 Orycteropus afer afer | reverse complement strand
GAAAAAATATTTGGTAATGACATATCTGACAAGGGACTTATCTCTAGAATTTATAGAAAGCTCCAACACTTCAATAACAAAAAGACAAACAATTCAATTAAAAAATAAACAGAAGACATGAATAGACACTTCACCAAGGAGGGTATTCAAGTGGCCAACAAACATATGCAGAAATGTTAATGATCATTACCTATTAAAAACATGCAAATCAGAACAACAAAATGAGATACCATCTGGCCCCAGCACTAGTAGCAAAGTTCAACAAGACAGAAAATAACAAATTCTGGCGAGAATGTGAAGAGATTGGGACTCACACACTGCTTGTGGGACTGTAGAATGATACAACCACTGTGGAAAGAAGTATGGCGATTCCTTAAAAACTTGGAATTAGAAATACCATTTGATCCAGCAATCTCATTAGTAGGTATGTATCCTAAAAAAGTGAGAGACCGGACAAGAACAGATACAGGCATACCCATTTTCATAGCTTCACTATCTACCATAGAAAAAGATGGAAACAACCTAGATG
>NW_006923230.1:8620-10053 GCF_000298275.1 Orycteropus afer afer | reverse complement strand
TCATGTGTTTTATAAGTTACATTAAAGTTTATCCAATGGATACTCCATAATTCTCTTATTGTTGGATATTAATTTTGGAGAAGAGCTTCTCAAAGGGCCTTTGATGCAAGACAACTTCTTTTAAAAATTCATTTGAAAAGGTAATAAAATGGAAAAGTATCATCTATCATCTAAAACATACCATTTTTGTGTGTGAGTGTATAAATTTGTACACAAATCTTAAGAGTTTCATAAATATCTAGAAGTTTATCTATGAAGTCTGTAAACCAAGGGTTTAGTAATCCTGCTTTAAGACTACTTGAGCATCAGCCTCATCTTAATTTAAAACTTAATTTAAAGCATCATAAATACCTGTATATTTTTATTATTTATAAACAAATTATGAGGATAAAAATAATCTAGACATGGTCTGACACCAAAACATTTTTATTCAACTTTAAATTGTAACTTGATCTTGATACCGAATCCTACTCATAGAATGTGAGGCAAAACCCCTCTTCCACTGATCTAAAGGTCTATGGTCAAGATCCAATTGTATGTCCACATCTAAAATTCTAACAAAGTAGAGGACCATGCCACATACTTAGACTAAGGCCAAATGCTTTTATCTCTATATTGGATTGCTTTGAAAACTAGATCTCTGGGGAAAGTCAAAGATAATCTGTGTATGTATCTTAACTACTATTCTTCTTTTCAAGAAATTATATCCTCTGTAATGCAGGTTCCCATATTTCATCTAAGGTCATTGACTTTCTATGTAATCACAATTCTTAGGAAAAGACTGAACAAAAAAGGTGTGGAAAAATTTGTTGAATGTATGTGGTGAACTTTTGGTGGACATGTGGTGACAATAAGAGAGACATAATCCCTTGCTCTATATCATGCAGTACTGTAAGAAAGAGAACGGAAAACGTTCCTAAATGATGGGTCACTTATGGTGCAACACCTACCCACCCCTCGGAAAAAAGGAAATGGTGATGCAGTGAATTAATTAATATGGTCCTTTTAGCCATAGTACTCTATTTTGTGATGTATTTCAAATACTAGCCTCTATACATGTGGTTATGGTCCCATTTTGGAGTGGGTTGTTCATTGTGGTAATGAGGCAGGAGTAGGATAAGATGTTACGTGAGACACCAGTTTTCTAGAAGGTGTGACTCAAGTCACCACCTTTAGTTTCCTTGAGAGTATGGTCTGCATCCAATATATATGAATGCTCTGGCAAAAATCTCTCTCTTGCCCTGGATCCTGCATCTAGTTCCTCATTATCTGACTGTGATAGTTGGAGCTGTGTGTCAACTTGGCTGAACCACTATTCTGTGTGGTTTGAGCTGTTGTGGTGTGTTTGTTCCCATGATGGGATCAGATGACTATGTTTTGAGCAGCCAATCTGTTAAAAGGGAATTTCCCTAGGGGTGTGGCCTGCTTCCAGT
>NW_006923230.1:4939-6545 GCF_000298275.1 Orycteropus afer afer | reverse complement strand
CAGCCTGACATGGAAAAGCCTCCAGCTTGACATTTGATCCAGGAACTTTGGACTTGCCAGCTTCTATAAGTGTGTGAGCCATTTTCCTAAGATAAATCTCTCTTTCTCTCTGTTGTTGTTGTTAGGTGCTGTTGAGTCATTTCCAACTCAGCGACCCCATGCACAGCAGAACAAAACATTACCTGATCCCACGCCAGCTCCACAATCCTTGCTATACTTCAGCCCATTGTCGCAGCCAACATGTCAATCCATCTTGTTGAAGGCCTTCCCCTCCTTCGTCGAACTTCCACCTTAACAAGCATGACATCCTTCTCCAGGGAATGGTCCCCTCTGACAACATGACCAATGTAGGTGAGATGAAGTCTGACCATCCTCGCTTCCAAGGAGTATCTCAACTGCACTTCCTCCAGGACAGATCTGTTAGTTCTTTGGACAGTCCATTGTACCTTCAGCACTCTTTGCCAGCACCACAACTCAAAAGCATCAACTCTTCTTTGGTATTCCTTATTCATTGTCCAGCTTTCATATGCAATGAGGTGATTGGAAATATCATGGCTTGTGTCAGGCGCACCTTAGTCCTCAAGGAGACATCCTTGCTCCTCAGCACTGGAAAGAGTTCCTTTGCAGCTGACCTGCCCAGTGCTACACGTTGTCTAATGTCCTGACTGCTGCTTCCATTGGCATAGATTGTAGAACCAAGCAACGTGAATTCTTTGACAATCTCAATCTTTTCTCCATTTATCGTGATGCTGCTTATTGGTCCAGTTGTAAGAATTTTTATCTTCTTTATATTGAGATGTAATCCATGCTGCAGACTGTGTTCCTCAATCTTCATCATTAAGTGCCTCAAGTCATCCTCACTTTCAGCAAGCAAAGTTGTATCATCAGCATATCTCAGGTTGTTAATGATTCTTCCTCCAATCCTGGTGCCATGTTTTTCTTCATATAACTTCTTGGATTATTTGCTCAGCATATAGATTGAATAAGTATGGGGAAAGGATACAACCCTGATGCACTCCCGTCCTGATTTTAAACCATGCAGTGTCACCAGTAGTTGGAAAATTTGGCCTTGGTGACAGAAATAATGCTGGAACTCACATGGTAGAATTTTGCAAGACCAATGATGTGTTCATTGCAAACACCTTTTTCGACAACACAAAGAGCAGCTGTACACATGGACTTCACCAGATGGAACACACAGGAATCAGATTGACTACATTTGTGGCAAGAGGTGGTGGAAAAACTCAATATCTTTAGCCAAAACAAGGCCAGGAGCTGATTGTGGAACAGATCATCAACTGCTCATATGAAAGTTCAACTTGAAGTTAAAGACAACTAAAACAAGTCCATGAGAGCAAAAATATGATCTAAAATATATCCCTCCTGAATTTAGAGATCATCTAAAGAATAGATTTGATGCATTGAACACCAATAACCAGAAACCAGATGAATTGTGGGATGACACCAAGAGCATCATCCATGAAGAAAGAAAGAGGTCACTAAAAAGACAACAAAAGAAGACCAAAATGGATGACAGAAGAGACTCTGAAACTTGCCCTTGAGCAGAGAGTAGCTAAAGCAAATGGAAGAAATGACAAGATAAAAT
>NW_006923230.1:2715-4604 GCF_000298275.1 Orycteropus afer afer | reverse complement strand
GACAGAATACCCATTGAGATATTTCAACAAATGGATGCCGCACTGGAGGCACTCACTCGGTTATGCCAAGAGATTTGGAAGACAGCTACCTGGCCAACTAACTGGAAGAGATACATATTTGTACCCATTCCAAAGAAAGGTGATCCCACAGAATGTGGAAATTCTCTCTCTCTCTCTCTCTCTCTCTCTCTCTATATATATATATATATATATATAGGCTTTACTGGTTTTGTTTCTCTAGAGAACCCAGTCTAACATACTGACCTTTGGTTCTTGGGACTTGAACCGTAACTTATTGTGTGACCTGACTCACCAAAGGCTTGTGAATCAGCTGCCTGACCTGACAATTTGGGTTCATCAACCCATGCAATCATGTGAATGAGGGGAATCCTCCAGACTAACAGCTGACCCACAGATTTAGGACTTGCCAGCCTCCACAACTGCGTAGGTCATTTTCTGGGGGGGTTTGTGAGTTCTGTGAAATGTTACAGCAAATTATGGAACCCAAATAGGGAAGGCAGAGTACTGAGGAGAGGAAGAAGAATGATGAAGTGGTACAGCAGTTTGAAAAACGTTGGACGTTTGGGATATCTTTAACTTATGCCTTGTGCTGATCCTTCTAAAAGAAATTATTTGAGCAGAAATGTTCTTAGGTTCAGAAAAACAGGCAAGTATTACAGTATTTTTTAAAGGAAACCACACCTCAGTCAAGGCTGTGAGTAATGCTTTATTTCCTCCTGTGATTCCCGTCTTGAGGGGATAAGTAGGAGTTATGAATACCAGGCCTTTTTTGCTATACTCCCAGCAGTCACATCAAAAAATCTTCCTCCCTCCCTTGCCTGCTTCACCTTCAACAATCTACATGTAAGAGAATGTAAGAAGAATTAATTTTTTTTTTTTTTTTTTATAATCAAAGACAAAAGTCAGAGCTCCTTCTTGGTGGGGCTGGAATCTTCCCCCACATTCACAGCAGCCTCCTGAGGAACACTCTGGACTGGAGGTGGTGTAGATTCCAAAGTACTTTGGGCTCATGTAGAGGTAACAAGTGAACATCTGAGGGAGGAAAGGGGGTGGTGGTTGGGAAATAACTATTGTGATTGCCTTTCTTCCCAAGGTCCTATGATGGAGGATGACTGAGGTCTAAAGTACTGATCTGATCCACACTTCTGACCAGGTCTGCAAATAGCAGCCTCAAAAATGAACTATCACACACATCAAAAAGAATCGAACTCAAAGAAACTGAGCTTTATACTGTTTAGAGAAAAATAGCAGAATCTGGTTGAAATTAAAAGTAAAGACATTTTGGTGAGGGTAAGGCAATTGACAAAATTGGGAATTACAAAGTCCATAGAATTCTGATCTAAGTGATTCAAGGAGGAGACAGTTCAGAAAGTTTGTATAAGAAAAATACAAGAAATTTAGTTTAAAAAGTGGCTAATTGGTTGATATTTAGGTAATAGTTACAAAACTGGGTGATGGTATATCTGATTGGCAGATTACATTTGTTTCTAACGTTATTTTTTAAAAGTTACAGAGTAATCATTAAATTGGGTACATTTAGCCTTGAAACAATCATGAGACCCTCCTTGTGTGACTGCAGAAAGGACATACTTAATTTTAAGGTTTCTTTTGCGTAAACATCTGTTCTGAGAATTCTTTTGGACCTAGATTCCTAAGCAGCCAAAAAAAGAAAAAGAAAAAAAAAGAAAACAACCCTGTAAGCAAATAATGTTGTGGAATTTTTTAACAAGTAATTTTCCCAGGGTACAGTAAAGAGTTACAGGAAAGACAAGGACAGGTAATCTATGATTCAAGCAGGATGCAGAAGAATGTGTGGGATGAGGGCTATCATTGCTATTGCCAGATGGATCTTTACTGAAAGCAAAGAA
>NW_006923230.1:0-2546 GCF_000298275.1 Orycteropus afer afer | reverse complement strand
GAACAGAAAAAGGGAATGGTTTTAAAATAGGAAAGGTGTGTCAGGGCTATATCCTTTTGTTATAATTATTCAATCTGTGTGCTGAACAAATAATCTGAGAAGCTGGACTATATGAAGAAGAATGTAACATCAGGAGTCGAAGAAGACTCATTAACAATCTGAGATATGCAGATGACACAACCTTGCTTGCTGAAAGTGAAGAAGACGTAAAGCACTTCCTGATGAAGATCAAAGACTGTAGTGTTCAATATGGATTACACCTCAACATAAAGAAAACAAAAATCCCCACAACTTGATCAATAAACAACATCATGATAAGTGGAGAAAAGACTGACATTGTCAAGCATTTCATTTTGCTTGGAAGCAACAGTCAACAAATCAAATGACGTACTGCATTGGGCAAATCTGCCCTAGTTTTGAGTGGCTTGGCAGCTGTATGTAGTTATTTCCATGATGAGATTGCAATCACCTCCATAGTGGAATCTGCTGTGAGCAGCTAATTAGTTGACTTTGAGGTGTGGTCTGCTTCCAGTATACATGAAGAAGCTTTGGGAAAAGTCACTAGCTTTTTGGCACATTTTGGATCCAGCATTTACCCAAGGCTTCATCTCCAGTTCCTGGACTTGAACAAATGGTCTGCAGTGTTGCCTGCTGATCTCAGGATTGTGTCACTTTACTTTCTGACCTTGGGTTCATCAGCCTCAGTGGCCAGTAGCTGTGTGAGTAAGGAGAAGCCTCAGGCTCCAGTGGACCTGGAATAAGAGGCAGAGCTGAAGCTCAAGGTCGAGGGGCCTTCGCCCAACCCCTAGAACTGGCATTCTGAACTTGGACTTCTAGCCTCCTAAACTGTAAAAGAATAAACTCCTGTTTGTTAAAGCCACCTACTTGTGGTATTCCTGCTATAGTAGTACTAGAGAACTAAGACGCTTGGTAAAGCAGAAGGTCAGTGAAAAATGTGGGAAGACACTTAACAAGATGTTAAGTGGCTGCAATAATGGGTTCAATTATGGCAATGATTATGAGAATGCACAACTGGACAGTGTTTTATTCTGGTGTACTATGAGTTGAAACCAAGTCGGCAGCACCTAACAACAAGAATCCTGATTCAGAGGTTACTTTTGATTTAAAATGGAGTTTTAGCCTCAGATATTAACACAGCCACCATCTCATGTCAGTAGTACTAAGTACTGTAACTCAACCTCCCCCTTGTGATCATGAGTCTCATTAGAAAAGAGATTCCTTGATCACATTTTTAGTCTTCTGTCTTGCTGTGCTGGGAGTCTCATCTTCAAGATAGTTGATTTTCAGATATTTTCATCACTCAAAAAAGGAGTAATTCATCTTCAGCAAAGTCTTTTCTCATATGATGACAGTCTATCTCAAAAGACATTTAAGACCCCAGACACTCTGATTAGATAGCTAGGCACAATCGGATATGGTTTGGGAGAGCAAGGTGGTTGTTGTTGTTGTTATGTGCCGTCGAGTCGGGCCAACTCATAGCGACTCCTCCTTGGGTTTCCAAGGGAGTATCACTATGGAAGTAGATTGCCCCATCTTCCTTCCCAGGAGTGGCTGGTGGGTTTGAACCGCCAGCCCTCTGGTTAGCAGTCAAGTGCCTTAGGTGCTACACTACCAGAGGTCCTGGGAGAGCAAGGAGCTGGGCCAAAATAAGAGTTCATCTGACATGAGGAGGCTGAGACAATGGTGAGAGGCTAAAGTCACGTGATTTTTTTTCTAAGTATATGATTTTTTTTTCCTTGTAGGAATGGAGTTAGTACTATATTAGACGTACATCTCATACCATATTTGATTATGTAAATTATATAACAACAATAACAAATATAATTAAACCAGTTTGTAAAATAGAATGAAACCAAGATCCTATACCTTTGGGTAACAAAATAAAGATGCCTAAAGAGGGAGAGTCAAACATAGAAGGGATAGAATGAACTCATGCAGCTTTCTGGCAGAATTGTTTAATATTTTGTTTTGCTTCTCCTGAAGAATTTATGCTAGCTATTGCCTGAGCTAACCTGACTAATGAATTCTCATGTTAGGCTTCAATAGAAATTGTGGATGGGAAGAAAAAAACTCTAAGAAAACCCTCAGAGTGTAGGAACATGGTCCAAAAATAGTAGATAAGGGCAAGAATAATACTATTGTGGCAAATCTGAAATAGATTTTTTTTTCAGTGATTGGCATAGAAGGTGATATAAGAACTGTCAAAAGAATAACAGAAAAATAGTTATTATAAGCAAAGTTATTATAAATATTTCTGTGTTATACATAGAATGTAGGGACTGAGAGATTAATAACTTTTTGACAGTCAATAAAATCTAATTTATAAATAAATCTATTTAAAGACTATAAAAATTAAGCAAAGTATAACCATTTCAAAAGCTCATACAGGACATTACTAAAACTACCAAGAAATTCAAACGACCAAGAAATAATACCAAGATGGAAAATACCAATTAAGAAACAAAATCCAAAAAGTTCAAATTTTGTTGTAACTTACACAGATATTGTTTTGTGATCTTAGGTTC
>NW_006923229.1:56287-56974 GCF_000298275.1 Orycteropus afer afer | reverse complement strand
GTGATGCTGCTTATAGGTCCAGTTGTGAGGATTTTTGTTTTCTTTATATTGAGATGTAATCCATACTGCAGACTGTATTCTTCAATCTTTACCAGTAAGTTCTTTGAGTCATCCTCACTTTCAGCAAGCAAAGTTGTGTCATCAGCAATATCGCAGGTTGTGAATGATTCTTCCTCCAATTCTGATGTCATGTTCTTCTTCATATAGTTCAGCTTCTCAGATTATTTGCTCAGCATACAGATTGAATAAGCATGGTGAAAGGATACAATCCTGATGCACTCCCTTCTTGATTTTAAACTATGCAGTGTCCCCTTGTTCTGTTTGCATGACAGCCCCCTGGTCTTGGTACAGTTCCTCATGAGTACAATTAAGTGTTCTGGAATTCCCATTCTTCTCAACGTTATCCACAATTTGTTGTGATCCACATAATCAAATGCTTTTGCACAGGCAATAAAACACAAATAAACATCTTTCTGGTATTATTTGCTTTGAGACAAGATCCATCTGACATCAGCAAGGATATCCCTCATTCCACATCCTTTTCTGAATCCAGCTTGCACCTCTGGAAGTTTGCTATCAATATACTGCTGCAACTATTTTTTTTTTTTAATTGTGATTTGGGTGAAGATTTACAGAGCAAATTCACTTTCCATACAGCAGTTCACATATACTTTGTCTCATGTCATT
>NW_006923229.1:50005-54793 GCF_000298275.1 Orycteropus afer afer | reverse complement strand
GACATCCATTTTGGTCTTTTCTTCCTTTCTTGTCTTTTTAATGACCTCTTGCTTTCTTCATGGATGATATTCTTGATGTCATCCCACAATTCTTCAGGTTTTTGGTCACTGGTGTTCAATGCATCAAATCTACTCTTTAGATGGTCTCTAAATTCAGGAGGGATTATATTCAAGGTCATATTTTGGCTCTTGTGGACTTGTTTTAATTGTCTTCAAGTTGAACTTTCATTTAAGCAGTTGATGGTCTGTTCTACAATCAGCTCCTGGCCTTGTTTTGGCTAAAGATATTGAGCTTTTCCATCACCTCTTTCCACAGATGTAGTCAGTCTGATTCCTGTGTATTCCATATGGTGAAGTCCACGTGTATAGCTGCCATTTGTGTTGTTGAAAAAAGGTATTTGCAATGAATAAGTCATTGGTCTTGCAAAATTCTATCGTGCGATCTCCAGCGCTATTTCTGTCACCAAGGCCAAATTTTCCAACTATCAGTGATTCTTCTTTGTTTCCAACTTTTGCATTCCAGACACCAGTGAAAATTAACACATCTTGATTGCATGTTTGGTCAATTTCAGACTGCAGAAGTTGATAAAAATCTTCAATTTCCTCATCTTTGGCTTTGATGGTTGGTGCATAAATTTGAATAATAGTAGTATTAGCTGGTTTTCCTTGTAAGCACATGGATATTATCCTATACTGACAGCATTGTACTTCAGGACAGATCTTGAAACATCCTTTATAATGATGAATGCCACGCCATTCCTCTTCAAATTGTCATTCCCAGCATAGTAGATCATATAGTTGTCTGATTCAAAATGACTAAAAACAGTCCATTTCAGCTCACTAATGCCTAGGATAGAAGCTCTGGTGGTGTAGTGTCTAAGGCATTTGACTGCTAACCAGAAGGCTGGCCGTTCAAACCCACCAGCCACTCCTTGGAAGGAAGATTGAGCAAATGCCTAGGATATCAATCTTTATGCATTCTATTTCATTTTTTACAACTTCCAATTTTCCTAGATTCATACTTCGTACATTCCATATTCAGATTATTAATGGATGTTTGCAGTTCTTCTTCTGCTTCCTGCCTCTTCAGTTTGGGGCCTTGTCTCCCTCCCCTTACCTGGATCCTGCAGTTCTGTCTTGTCCCTGGCTCTTCCGCTATTAGATAGGTAGAGATAAATATTGATTTGGGTGAAAAGAAGGCCAATATAGCAAATGTGAGTGATCAACACAGTGGCATTGAGGAAAAGGAAGACAGAGAGAGGTACATGGGAGGTACAGACAACAAAGATGAACCCTTTTGCATATACAGTGCTGCTTTGTCAGTGAAGGCAAACATGGATATATGGGTGTATAGATGGTGGACAGGCTGAACTATTAGTATTTCTATGCAGGGGATAGTGTACCCAAGACCATGTATAGGGTTGGCAAACAATGTTTCTACAAGTATATTGGTATGTTCTGTAAGAATTCCCAGGTATACAGCAGAGCTGACAAGGGACAAGGTTGTAGTCACCTCTTGGGCACAGCCAGCTACCCAGAGGGAGTAAGTTGAACCTGTGGGCTTGGCACCATAGTGGCAGGGGACATCAAGCTCAATTGGCATAACATACTACACAAAAACATTGTTCCACATCCTACTTTGGTGAGTAGTGACTAGAATCTTAAAAGCTTGTAAGTGGCCATCTGGATGCAACGATGGGTCACTCTTTGTCCAGAGAAAATAAGAATGAAGAAAACCAAAGATTCATGGAAACAATTAGACCAAGCAACTGGTTCACCATGCAATCCTCAGGCTATACAACTATGAGACCAGAAGAACTAGATGGTGCCCAGCTACCACTGTCAACCACTCAGAGGGGATCTATGTAGGAGATCCTGAGTAGAGTGGGAGAACAGTGTGGAACAAAACTCAAAATCATTAAAAAAAAAAAAAAGAGGGGGGAGGGATCAGGTTTGCTGGTCTGATCTGATAAAGCCTGATGGAACCCCTGAGACTATGGCCCCTACCTGCCCTTCAGGTCTGGAATTGAACCCACTCCTGTGGCTTCCAGCCAAACAAAAGACAGGCATATGAGCTGAGCATTTAAATTAGATAGATACACTCCTTGGAGAGAACAATCATGGGAGAATAGAAGGGGTGAGTATATACAAGGAGACAGCTCAGGGGGAAGGAGTGCATGAAGGGAGGTACACAGGGAAGAGAACTATGAAGAGAAAGAGGGAGGGGAGCTGTTGCATTGTGGTAAATTGTAGTCAATGTCATGAGACAAAGTGTATATGAGTTGCTGTATGGAAAATGAATTTGCTCTGTAAACTTTTACCCAAATCACAGTTAAAAAAAAAAAGAAGTCACTTAAAAATAACTGTCCTAAAAAAGACAATAGCTTTCCCTATAGAAAGTAACACATGAAGTCTTGGAGGCACAGTTTGATTGCCTAAATTTGCAACTGGGCAGTATTCTATTTGTTGCAAAACCTTGCTGTTTGGTTGTAACACAGCTATGACTGTTATAAAACAGAGAAGACAGCAAAATTAAAAAAAAAAAAAAAAAGAGAAAGAAGAAGAAAGAAAAATTAAGATAAAAAAAAAAAAAAAAAAAGAGAAATTGAGGGAAGGAGTACTTCCCGTAACTTTTCAAATGGTGATTTTACATAGGTAGCTGATTTTTAAAATAAGATTTTTAATTATCTGAGCTTCTACCCTGAATGAGCCCTGTTTTTACTAAAGATTAATGTGTTTCCTGCAGATGCTTAATGTTTAAGACATGACTGGATCAAGGACAATTTATTATCTAAAGAAATGACTGTGAGATTTACAAAATGAGAATTACAAAGGCCAATGAATTAACAACAGCTGGTCATCATTAACTGAGTATCTGTCAGGTATGTAGTCCTGTGCACTTCCTTTTGGGGATTCAGATGGGGTTTTAGGGATAAAAATAGGAGATGGGAAATTTATCATATAACATAATTGTCTCCTGTTGACGTCATTATTTGGAATGTTTAAGGGAATGTGTCTGTGGAATTTCCTTCCTAAATGCCTACTTGTATAGATATCTGTAGACACCTAAATTTTTTTTTCATAATGATGACAGTTAACAATGAGTCTATCTAAATACATAAGGTGTCATTATATCCGACTCATAGGGTGTTGTAAGCTATGTAATTAAGAATTGGGACAATATATGTTCACAAAATAAATGATAGGTAATGTAATGGACGTAATGTAATGTAACGAAACTTGGAGTTTCACGCGTGACTGGGCCTAAACACACCACAGCTAGCCTGGTCTTATCTGTGGCTGGGACTTTGAGATCACTGTAGCTGCAATTCTTGGGATGAGCTCTGTGTGGCCACAACATGCCTCACAGATAGGAAATGTCCTTTATAGAGAGGAAGGTATATATTTTCACTTGGTTCATTGGAGCCAAAGGGATCCTTTAGCAGCAGATGAGACTGTGCCACAGAAGGTCCTATTGACTGTACAGGAAGAAAATGATGAAGAAAGCCAAGCAGACCAGAGGAAGTATGGAGTGTTCTTTGATATGACTATGACTACATGCAGCACCTGAAAGGATCATCTGTACCCTGGGAGACTATTCCCACAGCAGCCTCAGTACACACAACAGGAGAGATGAGAAAGAAGAAACTTTAGTAATTCCAAACACTGGAATTAAGTTGCCTTCATCAGTCTTTGCCTCTGAGTTTGAAGAAGTTGGATTATTAAATAAAGATGCTCCTGTTTCAGGCCCAAGACTGGATTTTGATCCTGATTATTTTTGCAGCTTTTAATGATGATTTTGACTTTGATGATCCAGATAATCTGCTTGAAGATGATTTTATCCTTCAGTCCAATAAGCCAAGAGGAGTGGAAAAAGGAATGGATATACTTAAAGCTGAGGCTGAGGATGACAGTGAGCAGGAAGATCTGGATGATAAGAAGAAAAGTGGTAGTGACAGTGATGACTGAGTCTGAAACCCCACTCACAGATGATGGTGATGTGTCTGCCACAGGCAAACTTCATGGAGCTATAGAGAATCACTTGTTCTGGGGAGAGGAAACAAAAAGTTGCTTCGGGTATACATGATTTCCTCAGTCAAAAGGAGAAATGAACAGTTGATCCTACATGATAAGAGGTTTGAGAGGTTGTATGAGTAATATGATGATGATGAAATTGGAGCTCTGGGTAATGCTGAGTTGGAAGGTTCTATTCAAGTAGGCAGGAGCTCTGGTGGCATAGTGCCTAAGGCACTTGACTGCTAATGAGAAGGCTGGCGGTTCAAACCCACCAGCCACTCCTTAGAAGAAAAGTTGGGCAATTTACTTCAGTAGTGATAACGCCTTGGAAACCCAAGGAGGGGTCGCTATGAGTCACGTCCGACTCGATGGCAAATAATAACAACATTCAAGTAGGCACAGAGCTCTGGTGGGGCACTGGCTGCTAACCAAAGATTTGTTCGAACCCACCAGCCACTCCATGGGAGAAACATGAGGCTGTCTACTTCCGTAAAGATTTACAACCAAGCATAACTAAAAATGCACAAATAGCTGAAGATAAATCAGATGATTGGGACCTTCTAAAAGTTAAATTATTACACGCATCAAAATACTTCTCCAAGAGTGAAAAAAAGAACCTAAAGACTGGGGGAAAAATATTTGGCAATGACATATTTGACAAGGGACTTATCTCTAAAATTTTTTTAATGTATTTTATTGAAATACAATTTATGTACCGTGATATACACAAAACTAAAGTGAAATGGGTCAATGCTTTTTTTTTTTTTTTTT
>NW_006923229.1:40200-49080 GCF_000298275.1 Orycteropus afer afer | reverse complement strand
CTGGGTACATAATTCTTGGTTGGAAAATTTTCTCTTTCAGGGTTTTATATTTACCATCCCATTGTCTTCTTGCCTGCATGGTTTCTGCCAAGAAATCCGAGCTTAGTCTTATTGGTTGCCCCTTGTAGGTAACTTTTTGTTTTTTCCTGTGCTGTTCTCATGATTCTTTTATGTCTTTGGTTTTGGTAAGTTTGATTGGAACTCTCATACACTGCTAAAAAAAATGAACTCACTGCTGTCAAGTCGATTCAACTCATAGTGACCTCTCCTTTGGTTTCAGAGGTGGTATCTCTATGGAAGTAAATTGCTCAATCTTCCTTCCAAGGAGTGGCTGGTGGATTTGAACCACCAGCCTTCTGGTTAGCTGTCAAATGATATGTCTGGGTGATTTTCTTTTGGGTCTATCCTGTTTGGGGTTCGTTAGACTTCCTGAATGGATATATTCTCATCTTTTATCATACCAGGAAAATTCTCTTGCAACAAATCTTCAGCAATTTTCTCTGTGGTTTTATTTTTCTCTCCCTGTTCTGGAATTCCAATTACATGTTGGTTATTACGTTTGATGGTATCCCACATGAACCTTAGGCTTTCTTCATTTTGTTTTCATCTTTTTTCTGATTGATCCTTTTCCAAAGAAATGTTCAGGTATTTGCTTTCAATCTCCCTAAGTTTGTCTTCCATTGATTCAATTCTGCTTCTTTGCCCATTCAATATCTTACCTGTTTCTGAAAATTTAGTACTAATCTGTATTTCTGTGTGTAGAGTTTGTATTTCTAATTTTTCATTTATTTTGTCATTTTGTTCTTGTATTGTCTTTTGACATTATTCTAGGGTTTTCTCTGTGTTTTCCTTAATCTGTCCCTCAATTCATTGAAGATACCTAAATATAATTCTTTTGTACTCCTTATCAGGGAGTTCCAACACTGCATCTTCCTCAGGGATGTGTTTTGGGTCTATATCCTGGTCCCTTGTTTCTCCTGCTTTATCTTGCTTCTTTGTGTGGACTGTGATGCTCTGTTGTCTCTGAGGTATTGTGACATTATTGTGTTTATATTTAATTGGTGATTGTATGCTGGAGTGATGCCCACAATTTTCATTTTCTTTGTTTTGTTTCTTTATTAGCTACACAAGCAGGGTACTGTGCTTCTCTATTCACTAGTTGATAGCACTTATACACTCACCACCTGTCTTCTTTCCTGTTGTCAGTCTCTCATATGTCCCTGCCAACCTTGGCAAACAGAGCCTATTCTTAGGTCCCTGAAATCCGAATGAGAAAGCTTTCACTTTAAAATCCAAAATGGTTGCCACTTGTAAAGATTCAAAATGTCTGTGCCCTTGGTCACTTTAAATAATCAAAAATGGCTGCCACACATAAACATTCAGAATGGCTGCACCCTCAGTCACTTTAAATATTCAAAATGGCTGCCACATGTAGACAATCAAAATGGCTGCATCCTCCGGACAGCGGAAAGCCAACGGCTCAGGTTGTTTACCTCCTTGCTGTTTCCCTTCCTAGTCATAGGCCACCAGCACAGTCATCCCTGCAGCCCTTGGTGACCAAAGCTGATCTTTAGGTCAATTCTCAGGTCCCAACACCACTTGGAAATATTCAGGCTGTTGGTCCCGTCAGAGTAGCTGACAGTCTGCAGCTCTGACCTGACCACCTCTGTACTCACTGTTTTCATTCAGGTTTTTCCATTAGTTAGTGCCTAATCAACTTCTGTATAGTTCCTTTCTTTCAAAGCTCAGGGCTCTAGGATTAACTTCTGTATCTCCGTCAATTGTTTTTTCTTTTCTTTGTTGAAGAGGGTCTGTGTTGCTTGTCTGCCTATTCCTCCATCTTACTGGAAGTCTGGATCTTATCTCTAAAATTTATAGAAAACTCCAACACCTCATCATCAAAAAGACAAACAAACCAATTGAAAAATGGACAGAAGACATGAACACACACTTCACCAAAGAAGTCATTCAGATGGCCAACAAATACATGAAGAAATGCTCATTAGCTTTTAGAGAGATGCAGATCAAAACAGCAGTGAGATACCACATCACCCCAGTACTAACAGCAAAGTTCAACAAGACATAAAATAATAAGGGCTAGCAAGGGTGTGGAAAGATTGGAACTCTCATACACTGCTAAAAAAAAAAAAAAAAAACTCACTGCTATTGAGTTGATTTGACTCATAGTGACCTTTCCTTTAGTTTCTGAGGTAGTATCTCTATGGAAGTAGATTGCCCAACCTATCTTCCAAGGAGTGGCAGGTGGGTTTGAACCACCAGCCTTCTGGTTAGCAGTCAAATGCCTTAGGTACTACACTACTCGTACACTGCTAGTGGGACTAAAATGATACAACCACTGTGGAAAACGATATGTCGTTTCCTTAAAAGGTTGGAAATAGAAATACCATTTGATCCAGCAATCCCACTACTGGCTATATATCCTAAAGAAGTGAGAGCAGGGACATGAATAGATATATGCATATCAATGTTCATCATAGCACTATTCATAATAGCAAAGAGATGGCAACAACCTAAGTTTGCATCAGTGGATGAATGGATAACCAAACTATGGTATATATGCACAATAGAATACTATGTTACACTAAAGAATAATGAAGAATCCATGAAACATCTTATACTGTGGATGAACTTGGAGGTGAAATAAATCAATCATAGAAGGATAAACATTGTATGAGTCTATCATTGTAAAAAGTCAAGGAAAGGTTTACACATGGAAATAAACTTTCTTTGTTGGTGAGGTAGTTAAATTTGTGTGTCAACTTGGTTGGGCCTGGTTGAGTGGCTGGGCAGCTGGTGGTAGTTATTCCCTATGATGAGACTGGCAATCAACTCCATGGTGGAATCTACCATAAGCAGCTGAGTAGCTGCCTTTAGGATATGGTCTGCTTCCTGTATATAAGGAGAAGCCTTGGGGATACTCTAGCTTATGGCATGCTTGGATCCTACATGTAGCCGTGTCGTTGTTCAGCAGCCTGCCATGCTCTGCTGACCTTGGCACTTACAATGGACTTGAATTAATGGCCTGTCATGTGGTTTGGTAACACCAGGACTGTGTCATTTTATTTGTTGACCTTGGGCTTATTAGCCTCAGCAGCCAGGAGCTGCCTGAGTGAAGAGATGCCTCTGGCTTCAGTGGGCTGGGAGCAAGAGTCAGAGCTAAAGGCCAAGGTTGAGGGGCTTTCATACAGCCCCTAGAGCCTGGCACTTTGAACTTGGACTTAAAGCCTCCATACTATGAGAGAATAAACTCCTGTTTATTAAGGCCATCCCATTTATGGTATATTCTTGTCAGAGCAGCACTAGATAACAAGAACAGTTGGTTACCAGAGATTGGAGAGGAGGAGAGGTAAAATTGGTAGATGGATAAGACACAAGTATTGATTTGGGTGAAGGGAAAGGCAATATACAAAAAGCAAATGACCAGAATAATAACATTAAGGAAAAGGAAGACACAGAGAAGTGTACTAGCGGTACAGACGACAAAGGTAAACACTTTCACATACACTGCATTATCAGTAATAACAAACATTAATCTATGGGTGGGTACTTAGGTTGACAGGCAAGATGATCAAGTGGGGTAGGCAAAAATTAATATACCCATGACCATATATAAGTCTGGCAGACAATATTTCTACATACATATTTGTATTTGATATAAGAATGTCCATATATATAATAGAGCTAATGGGAGGTAAAGTTATGATATCTCCTTAGCCACAGCCAAACACCTTGAGGGAGTGAGTTGCTGGGCCTGTGGACTCAGAACCATGGTCATGGGGGACATCAAGCTCAATTGGCATAACATACAATAGCATTGTTCTGCATCCTACTTTGGTAAGTATCAACTAGGGTCTTCAAAGCTTGTGAGCAGCTATCTAAGATGCAACAGTTGGTCTTTTCTCATCCAGAGCAAAGAAGAGTGAAGAAAATAAACAATGCATGAAAACAATTAGTCCAAGGGACTAGCGGATCATGGGAACCTCAGTGTTCTGGTTACCTAGTGCTGCTCTGACAGCAATACACCACAAATGGGATGGGCTTAACAAACAGAAGTTTATTCTCTTACAGTTTGGAGGCTTTAAGTCTGAGTTCAAAGTGCCAGGCTCTTGGGGCTGGGTGAAAGCCCCTCAACCCTGGGCTTCAGCTCTGCCTCCTGCTCCCAGCCCACTGAAACTGGAGATTTTTCTTCACTCAGCTGTTGGCTGCTGAGACTGACAAGCCCAAGGTCGACAAGTAAAAAGGCACAGTCCCAATGTTACCAAACCACACAGCAGGCCATTAATTCAAGTCCATTAAAAGTCCCAAGGTTGGCAGAGAATGGCAGGCTGCTGAACACTGCTACATGTAGGGTTCAAGCATGCCATAAGCTAGAGACCATTCTCAAAGCTGCTTCTTATATATGGAAAGCAAATCACATACCCAAAGCAGCTACTCAACTGCTCTAATAGATTTTACCATGGAGTTAATTACTAATCTCACCATGGGGAATAACTACATTCAGCTGCCCAGCCACTCAATCAGGTCCAGCCAACTTGACACACAAGCATAAACACCACACTCCTACTCCTACATTCTGGTCCCTGAGACCAGAAAAACTAGATGGTGCCCAGCTACCACTACCAACCACTTTGAAAGGGATCATAACAGGAGATCCTGGATAGAGTGGGAGAAAAATGTGGAACAAAACTCATAAATCATAAAAATAATAAAACAGACAAAGTTCACTGCTGAAACCCCCAAGACTATAGCCCTAGTCACTTTCAGGCCTGGAATTTAACTCACGCCTGTGGCTTTCATCACAATAAACAGGCCTACAAGGTGAACAATTACACCAGATAGGTACCCTCCTGAGAACAATCAGCCATGGGAGATCAGAAGGGCAGCATTGCACAGGGAGATAGCTCAGAGGGCAGGAACACATAGGAAAGGACACAAGCAGAACTGCCCCATAGGTTTCCAAGGCTATAAATCTTTTTTTTTTTTTTTTTTTTAATTGTGACTTGGGTGAAAGTTTACAGAGCAAATTCATTCTCCATTCAACAGTTTACACACATTTTGTTTCATGACATTGATTGCAATCCCCATGATATAACAGCTCTCTTCCTACTTCCTCCCTGTGGGGATTGCACACAACTTAAAAAAAAAAAAATTATAATCTTGGAAACCCTATGGGGCAGTTCAGCTCTATCCTATAGGGTCATTATGAGTCAGAATAGACTCAACAGCAGTAGGTTTAGTGGGATTCATGTACACAGCTACGGGTTACATAAAGTTTTAAATAACTACTACAAACAGAAGGAGCTTTGGTGGTGTGGTGCCTAAGGCATTTGACTGCTAACCAGAAAGTTGGTGGTTCAAACCCACTAGCCACTCTGTGGAAGGAAGACTGGGCAATCTACTTCCATAAAGATTTACTGCCTCAGAAACCGAAAGGGGGTCACTATGAGTCAGAATCAACTTGATGGCAGCGAGTTTTTGGTTTACTATAAAGAGAAGGCAGGAATTGTATAAAATTGAATTCCCTTGAACCTTTTGAAGACCAAAGCAAAAAAAAAAAAAAATTACTGCTGTCAAGTCAGTTCCAACTCATAGCCACCTCTCCTTGGGATTCTGAGGTGGTATCTCTATGGAAGTAGATTGCCCAGTCTTCCTTTGGAGGAGCAGCTGGTGGGTTTGAACCACCAGCCTTATGGTTTGCAGTCAAATGCCTTAGGCATTACATCACAGGACCTGCTAATGAATGAGCTCAGTGTCTCTGAGGAGGAAGAAACTTTTACTGCAGTTCTTGAAGAAGTTAAGGAGAAGTGGGAATATGTATTTACATATGCTGCAAATATATCCATGAATATAGTAGAGCATAGAGGGGACAGAGTTATGAAAACTTAGCCATAACCAAAAACCTGGAGGGAATGAATTGAAGGGTCTGGGGACCGCAGTCTCAGGGGATATCAAAGTCAATTAGCACTACATAGCTCATAAAGAAAATATCGTGCAACCTACTTTGGTGAATAGCAACTGGGGTCTTAAAAGATTATGAGCAGCCATCTAAGGTGTAAACTATTGCTCTCTCCCTGTCTAGAGCAAAGAAGAGTGAAGAAAATCAAAGACATGCAGAAACGTTTACTCCAAAGGACTAATGAACCATGCTAATCTCAGCCTCCATTACCCTAAGACAAAAGAACTAGATGGTGCCCAGCTACCCTCTGAAAGGGATCACGTAAGGAGTCCTGGATAGAGTGGGAGTAAAATGTGGAACAGAACTCAAAATCATTAAAAAAAAAAAAAAAAACCCAAAGCAGGCCTGTACAAGTGACATGGACATAAGACGGCACAGCCAGGGTGAGCTCAGACAATTTATGAAAACTGGATATACACAGACTTAAAATAGAATGTACACCTAAATACCTAGAAGCACCCCCCCTTTGCAACAAAAATTAATATGAATGAAGGTAGTAGTTCTAATAGAATGATGGACCCAAGAGCCATATCAGTATCAGCAAAATGGCAAGATTCATAGCTTCAAAGTTGTCCTGCAATAGCTTCAGTGCCTAATGATGTCTAAAGAAAATGTGAAACTCCCTCAAGCACCTGAAGGACAGTGTTACAGCAATTAATCAAAAAGAAAAACCACAGGCTCTCCCCTTCACCCATCACACACCCTGTTCAATTTAAGCAGTCTTCATTTTCCTCAGTACTAAATTTTCTATATATGTCTTATAGTCCTTAAAGTACTGGAAAGGAAGTTCTCATCCTAGGCAGTTTAGCTTAACATACTGTAATTGATACTATTTTTTTTTTTTTGTCCATTTGAAATATATATGTTGTACTATAACAACAAAAACAGACCAGGCTTACTGGTCAGACAGAGACTGATGGAACCTCCTAGACTACACCCCTTAGACACCCTTTGGACCTAGAACTGAAGCCACTCACATGGCTCAATATTCAGCCAAACAATAGGCAGTTCCACAAGATGAACAGTAACACCAGGGAAATACAAACTCCTTAGCGTAGTCAAGGATTTGATACCAAAAGGACAACATTTGCCCAAGGGCAAAGTTCAGAAGGCAGGAAGGATTAGGAAAGAAGGAGAAATGGAAACGAGAAACAAAGGGAGGAAGTGGGAAGAGTGATGTTACATTAAGGAGATGGCACTCAATGACATGAAACAAAATGCATATGAATTATTGAATGGAAAATAATTGATTTTTTCTGTAAACTTCTGCCCAAATCACAATAAAAAGTTACAAAAAAGAGAGAGAGAGAAGTGGGATTGTGAATCCATCATTACATATTCAAATTTATACAACCATCCACAGTTTATCATGGATCAACCAAAGCCCACACAAATCCAAGTATCTTCTAACACAGGAGTATCTCTCAGTCTTCCCTAAGAAAGGACTCACAGCAAAGCAAGTTGAACGAATGCAGAGGATTAACCGCAATGATTTGCCTAAGGTATTAACCCAACCTTGTTCTAAAAATGAAAGCAAAGAAGATAAAAGAGCAAGAAAGCAAGCTATAAAAGAAGAGCGCAAGGAATGGTGAGTAGAGAAGACAGCTAACTAATCAGCCTTCAAACTGGAGAACAGAAGGCAGAAAAAGGAGCAGTTGAACTTGAAGAATGTTGAGGGTCTAATGGTATGACAATGGAAAATTCAGAATAAGGTACCTTACATCAGGGGTTCCTCTTTATGTTCGTTGATGAACTAGAATCTTCAAAGAGACAAAACTGTTTACTCTGCCATTTTTACTGGCAAATATTTAAAAGTTAACAGTAAAATATTTAAGTTATTTTTATATCAAATTTGTCAAACATCTTGCAAATATTGTCATATTTTAAATTTTAATATTATAAGCTTAGATTTGCTCGAGAATAAATGACTTGAATGGAAAAATAAAAATCTTTTTAACACTTTAAAGAAGTCTTCTGCAGCAGATTTGCCCAATGCAATATGTCCTTTAATTTCTTGACTGCTGCTTCCACGGGCATTGATTGTAGATTCAAGTAAAATGAAATTTTTGGCAACTGCAATCTTTTCTTCATTTATCATGATGTTGCTCATTGCTCCAGTTGAAAGGATTTTTGTCTTCTTTATATTGAAGTATAATCAATACTGAAGGGTGTAGTCTTTGATCTTCATCAGTAAATGCTTCAAGTCTTCTGCACTTTCAGCAAACAATGTTGTGTCATCTGCATATCACAGGTTGTTAATGAGTCTTCCTCCAATCTTGATGTCACATTCTTTTTCATATAGTCCAGCTTCTTGGATTATTTGTTCAGCATCCAGATTTAATAAGTGTGGTGAAAAAACACAACCCTGACACATACCTTTTCTGACTTTAAACCATGCAGTATCCCCTTGTTCTGTTCGAACAACTGCCTCTTGGTCTATGTACAGGTTCCTCATAAACACAACTAAATGTTCTGGAATTCTCATTGTTCACAATGCTATCCACAATTTATTATGATCCACACAGTCAAATTGCCTTTGCATAGACAATAAAATACAGGTAACACCTTTTTGGTATTTTCTGCTTTCAGTCAAGATATGTGTCCTATTTTTTTTTCTTTTTTCTTTAAATCCAACAGTTTTGTTATTCCAAACTACCTGTTAATCAAAGAATAGCTCCTAGCATAGACTATTTTGAGAGAAGAAATTAAACAAAAAGAAAGGAATCTTTTACTCTCTTCTCTTTCCATTCTTCCATGATGCTCAGAGGAAGATGTGCTATATAAAAGAGCTACTGAATTTGTCTCTCTTCCAGAGGACTAGTTAACATGTAGGCTATATGATCAGTTTTTTTTTTTTTTTTTTTTTTTTTTAGGATTTGGGTGAAGATTTACAGAGTAAATTC